>NW_027443415.1:0-285651 GCF_048569485.1 Anomaloglossus baeobatrachus | reverse complement strand
AGATAATCGTCTCCATGCTCCAAATCCATTTTAAAGCCATTTTTTAAGGCATTTCGCGCATACATGAAATGAACACATTTTTCTCCAAAACTATAACAGATGCAAGCTTGTCCTGTTTGGTGGAGATGATATTTAATAAAATAAGTAGAAATCCACTAAAAGTTTTGTTTTGGTTATCTTGCAATCCCGAGATAATCGTCTCCATGCTCCAAATCCATTTTAAAGCCATTTTTAAGGCATTTCGCGCATACATGAAATGAACACAATTTTTCTCCAAAACTATAACAGATGCAAGCTTGTCCCTGTTTGGTGGAGATAATATTTAATAAAATAAGTAGAAATCTACTAAAAGTTTCGTTTGTTTATATTGCCATCCTGAGATAAATCGTCTCCATGCTCCAAATCCATTTTAAAGCCATTTCAAAGGCATTTTGCGCATACATGAAATGAACACATTTTTCTCCAAAACTATAACACATGCAAGCTTGTCCTGTTTGGTGGAGATGATATTTAATAAAATAAGTAGAAATCCACTAAAAGTTTTGTTTGGTTATCTTGCAATCCCGAGATAATCGTCTCCATGCTCCAAATCCATTTTAAAGCCATTTCAAAGGCATTTTGCCGCATACATGAAATGAACACATTTTTCTCCAAAACTATAACACATGCAAGCTTGTCCTGTTTGGTGGAGATGATATTTAATAAAATAAGTAGAAATCCACTAAAAGTTTTGTTTGGTTATCTTGCAATCCCGAGATAATCGTCTCCATGCTCCAAATCCATTTTAAAGCCATTTTTAAGGCATTTCGCGCATACATGAAATGAACACATTTTTCTCCAAAAACTATAACAGATGCAAGCTTGTCCTGTTTGGTGGAGATGATATTTAATAAAATAAGTAGAAATCCACTAAAAGTTTTGTTTGGTTATCTTGCAATCCCGAGATAATCGTCTCACATGCTCCAAATCCATTTTAAAGCCATTTTTAAGGCATTTCGCGCATACATGAAATGAACACATTTTTCTCCAAAAACTATAACAGATGCAAGCTTGTCCTGTTTGGTGGAGATGATATTTAATAAAATAAGTAGAAAATCTACTAAAAGTTTCGTTTGTTTATATTTGCCATCCTGAGATAATCGTCTCCATGCTCCAAATCCATTTTAAAGCCATTTCAAAGGCATTTTGCGCATACATGAAATGAACACATTTTTCTCCAAAACTATAAACACATGCAAGCTTGTCCTGTTTGGTGGAGATGATATTTAATAAAATAAGTAGAAATCCACTAAAAGTTTTGTTTGGTTATCTTGCAATCCCGAGATAATCGTCTCCATGCTCCAAATCCATTTTAAAGCCATTTTTAAGGCATTTCGCGCATACATGAAATGAACACATTTTTCTCCAAAACTATAACAGATGCAAGCTTGTCCTGTTTGGTGGAGATGATATTTAATAAAAATAAGTAGAAATCCACTAAAAGTTTTGTTTGGTTATCTTGCAATCCCGAGATAATCGTCTCCATGCTCCAAATCCATTTTAAAGCCATTTCAAAGGGCATTTTCGCGCATACATGAAATGAACACATTTTTCTCCAAAACTATAACACATGCAAGCTTGTCCTGTTTGGTGGAGATGATATTTAATAAAATAAGTAGAAATCCACTAAAGTTTTGTTTGGTTATCTTGCAATCCCGAGATAATCGTCTCCATGCTCCAAATCCATTTTAAAGCCATTTTTAAGGCATTTCGCGCATACATGAAATGAACACATTTTTCTCCAAAACTATAACAGATGCAAGCTTGTCCTGTTTGGTGGAGATGATATTTAATAAAATAAGTAGAAATCCACTAAAAGTTTTGTTTGGTTATCTTACAATCCCGAGATAATCGTCTCCATGCTCCAAATCCATTTTAAAGCCATTTTTAAGGCATTTCGCGCATACATGAAATGAACACATTTTTCTCCAAAACTAATAACAGATGCAAGCTTGTCCTGTTTGGTGGAGATGATATTTAATAAAATAAGTAGAAATCCACTAAAAGTTTTGTTTGGTTATCTTGCAATCCCGAGATAATCGTCTCCATGCTCCAAATCCATCTTAAAGCCATTTTTAAGGCATTTCGCGCATACATGAAATGAACACATTTTTCTCCAAAACTATAACAGATGCAAGCTTGTCCTGTTTGGTGGAGATGATATTTAATAAAATAAGTAGAAATCCACTAAAAGTTTTGTTTGGTTATCTTGCAATCCCGAGATAATCGTCTCCATGCTCCAAATCCATTTTAAAGCCATTTTTAAGGCATTTCGCGCATACATGAAATGAACACATTTTTCTCCAAAACTATAACAGATGCAAGCTTGTCCTGTTTGGTGGAGATGATATTTAATAAAATAAGTAGAAATCCACTAAAAGTTTTGTTTGGTTATCTTGCAATCCCGAGATAATCGTCTCCATGCTCCAAATCCATTTTAAAGCCATTTTTAAGGCATTTCGCGCATACATGAAATGAACACATTTTTCTCCAAAACTATAACAGATGCAAGCTTGTCCTGTTTGGTGGAGATGATATTTAATAAAATAAGTAGAAATCTACTAAAAGTTTCGTTTGTTTATATTGCCATCCTGAGATAATCGTCTCCATGCTCCAAATCCATTTTAAAGCCATTTCAAAGGCATTTTGCGCATACATGAAATGAACACATTTTTCTCCAAAACTATAACACATGCAAGCTTGTCCTGTTTGGTGGAGATGATATTTAATAAAATAAGTAGAAATCCACTAAAAGTTTTGTTTGGTTATCTTGCAATCCCGAGATAATCGTCTCCATGCTCCAAATCCATTTTAAAGCCATTTTTAAGGCATTTCGCGCATACATGAAATGAACACATTTTTCTCCAAAACTATAACAGATGCAAGCTTGTCCTGTTTGGTGGAGATGATATTTAATAAAATAAGTAGAAATCCACTAAAAGTTTTGTTTGGTTATCTTGCAATCCCGAGATAATCGTCTCCATGCTCCAAATCCATTTTAAAGCCATTTCAAAGGCATTTTGCGCATACATGAAATGAACACATTTTTCTCCAAAACTATAACACATGCAAGCTTGTCCTGTTTGGTGGAGATGATATTTAATAAAATAAGTAGAAATCCACTAAAAGTTTTGTTTGGTTATCTTGCAATCCCGAGATAATCGTCTCCATGCTCCAAATCCATTTTAAAGCCATTTTTAAGGCATTTCGCGCATACATGAAATGAACACATTTTTCTCCAAAACTATAACAGATGCAAGCTTGTCCTGTTTGGTGGAGATGATATTTAATAAAATAAGTAGAAATCCACTAAAAGTTTTGTTTGGTTATCTTACAATCCCGAGATAATCGTCTCCATGCTCCAAATCCATTTTAAAGCCATTTTTAAGGCATTTCGCGCATACATGAAATGAACACATTTTTCTCCAAAACTATAACAGATGCAAGCTTGTCCTGTTTGGTGGAGATGATATTTAATAAAATAAGTAGAAATCCACTAAAAGTTTTGTTTGGTTATCTTGCAATCCCGAGATAATCGTCTCCATGCTCCAAATCCATCTTAAAGCCATTTTTAAGGCATTTCGCGCATACATGAAATGAACACATTTTTCTCCAAAACTATAACAGATGCAAGCTTGTCCTGTTTGGTGGAGATGATATTTAATAAAATAAGTAGAAATCCACTAAAAGTTTTGTTTGGTTATATTGCAATCCCGAGATAATCGTCTCCATGCTCCAAATCCATTTTAAAGCCGTTTTTAAGGCATTTCGCGCATACATGAAATGAACACATTTTTCTCCAAAACTATAACAGATGCAAGCTTGTCCTGTTTGGTGGAGATGATATTTAATAAAATAAGTAGAAATCCACTAAAAGTTTTGTTTGGTTATCTTGCAATCCCGAGATAATCGTCTCCATGCTCCAAATCCATTTTAAAGCCATTTTTAAGGCATTTCGCGCATACATGAAATGAACACATTTTTCTCCAAAACTATAACAGATGCAAGCTTGTCCTGTTTGGTGGAGATGATATTTAATAAAATAAGTAGAAATCCACTAAAAGTTTTGTTTGGTTATCTTGCAATCCCGAGATAATCGTCTCCATGCTCCAAATCCATTTTAAAGCCATTTTTAAGGCATTTCGCGCATACATGAAATGAACACATTTTTCTCCAAAACTATAACAGATGCAAGCTTGTCCTGTTTGGTGGAGATGATATTTAATAAAATAAGTAGAAATCCACTAAAAGTTTTGTTTGGTTATCTTGCAATCCCGAGATAATCGTCTCCATGCTCCAAATCCATTTTAAAGCCATTTTTAAGGCATTTCGCGCATACATGAAATGAACACATTTTTCTCCAAAACTATAACAGATGCAAGCTTGTCCTGTTTGGTGGAGATGATATTTAATAAAATAAGTAGAAATCCACTAAAAGTTTTGTTTGGTTATCTTGCAATCCCGAGATAATCGTCTCCATGCTCCAAATCCATTTTAAAGCCATTTTTAAGGCATTTCGCGCATACATGAAATGAACACATTTTTCTCCAAAACTATAACAGATGCAAGCTTGTCCTGTTTGGTGGAGATGATATTTAATAAAATAAGTAGAAATCCACTAAAAGTTTTGTTTGGTTATCTTGCAATCCCGAGATAATCGTCTCCATGCTCCAAATCCATTTTAAAGCCATTTTTAAGGCATTTCGCGCATACATGAAATGAACACATTTTTCTCCAAAACTATAACAGATGCAAGCTTGTCCTGTTTGGTGGAGATGATATTTAATAAAATAAGTAGAAATCCACTAAAAGTTTTGTTTGGTTATCTTGCAATCCCGAGATAATCGTCTCCATGCTCCAAATCCATTTTAAAGCCATTTTTAAGGCATTTCGCGCATACATGAAATGAACACATTTTTCTCCAAAACTATAACAGATGCAAGCTTGTCCTGTTTGGTGGAGATGATATTTAATAAAATAAGTAGAAATCCACTAAAAGTTTTGTTTGGTTATCTTGCAATCCCGAGATAATCGTCTCCATGCTCCAAATCCATTTTAAAGCCATTTTTAAGGCATTTCGCGCATACATGAAATGAACACATTTTTCTCCAAAACTATAACAGATGCAAGCTTGTCCTGTTTGGTGGAGATGATATTTAATAAAATAAGTAGAAATCCACTAAAAGTTTTGTTTGGTTATCTTGCAATCCCGAGATAATCGTCTCCATGCTCCAAATCCATTTTAAAGCCATTTTTAAGGCATTTCGCGCATACATGAAATGAACACATTTTTCTCCAAAACTATAACAGATGCAAGCTTGTCCTGTTTGGTGGAGATGATATTTAATAAAATAAGTAGAAATCCACTAAAAGTTTTGTTTGGTTATCTTGCAATCCCGAGATAATCGTCTCCATGCTCCAAATCCATTTTAAAGCCATTTTTAAGGCATTTCGCGCATACATGAAATGAACACATTTTTCTCCAAAACTATAACAGATGCAAGCTTGTCCTGTTTGGTGGAGATGATATTTAATAAAATAAGTAGAAATCCACTAAAAGTTTTGTTTGGTTATCTTGCAATCCCGAGATAATCGTCTCCATGCTCCAAATCCATTTTAAAGCCATTTTTAAGGCATTTCGCGCATACATGAAATGAACACATTTTTCTCCAAAACTATAACAGATGCAAGCTTGTCCTGTTTGGTGGAGATGATATTTAATAAAATAAGTAGAAATCCACTAAAAGTTTTGTTTGGTTATCTTGCAATCCCGAGATAATCGTCTCCATGCTCCAAATCCATTTTAAAGCCATTTTTAAGGCATTTCGCGCATACATGAAATGAACACATTTTTCTCCAAAACTATAACAGATGCAAGCTTGTCCTGTTTGGTGGAGATGATATTTAATAAAATAAGTAGAAATCCACTAAAAGTTTTGTTTGGTTATCTTGCAATCCCGAGATAATCGTCTCCATGCTCCAAATCCATTTTAAAGCCATTTTTAAGGCATTTCGCGCATACATGAAATGAACACATTTTTCTCCAAAACTATAACAGATGCAAGCTTGTCCTGTTTGGTGGAGATGATATTTAATAAAATAAGTAGAAATCCACTAAAAGTTTTGTTTGGTTATCTTGCAATCCCGAGATAATCGTCTCCATGCTCCAAATCCATTTTAAAGCCATTTCAAAGGCATTTTGCGCATACATGAAATGAACACATTTTTCTCCAAAACTATAACACATGCAAGCTTGTCCTGTTTGGTGGAGATGATATTTAATAAAATAAGTAGAAATCCACTAAAAGTTTTGTTTGGTTATCTTGCAATCCCGAGGTAATCGTCTCCATGCTCCAAATCCATTTTAAAGCCATTTTTAAGGCATTTCGCGCATACATGAAATGAACACATTTTTCTCCAAAACTATAACAGATGCAAGCTTGTCCTGTTTGGTGGAGATGATATTTAATAAAATAAGTAGAAATCCACTAAAAGTTTTGTTTGGTTATCTTGCAATCCCGAGATAATCGTCTCCATGCTCCAAATCCATTTTAAAGCCATTTTTAAGGCATTTCGCGCATACATGAAATGAACACATATTTCTCCAAAACTATAACAGATGCAAGCTTGTCCTGTTTGGTGGAGATGATATTTAATAAAATAAGTAGAAATCCACTAAAATTTTTGTTTGGTTATCTTGCAATCCCGAGATAATCGTCTCCATGCTCCAAATCCATTTTAAAGCCATTTTTAAGGCATTTCGCGCATACATGAAATGAACACATTTTTCTCCAAAACTATAACAGATGCAAGCTTGTCCTGTTTGGTGGAGATGATATTTAATAAAATAAGTAGAAATCCACTAAAAGTTTTGTTTGGTTATATTGCAATCCCGAGATAATCGTCTCCATGCTCCAAATCCATTTTAAAGCCATTTTTAAGGCATTTCGCGCATACATGAAATGAACACATTTTTCTCCAAAACTATAACAGATGCAAGCTTGTCCTGTTTGGTGGAGATGATATTTAATAAAATAAGTAGAAATCCACTAAAAGTTTTGTTTGGTTATCTTGCAATCCCGAGATAATCGTCTCCATGCTCCAAATCCATTTTAAAGCCATTTTTAAGGCATTTCGCGCATACATGAAATGAACACATTTTTCTCCAAAACTATAACAGATGCAAGCTTGTCCTGTTTGGTGGAGATGATATTTAATAAAATAAGTAGAAATCCACTAAAAGTTTTGTTTGGTTATCTTGCAATCCCGAGATAATCGTCTCCATGCTCCAAATCCATTTTAAAGCCATTTCAAAGGCATTTTGCGCATACATGAAATGAACACATTTTTCTCCAAAACTATAACACATGCAAGCTTGTCCTGTTTGGTGGAGATGATATTTAATAAAATAAGTAGAAATCCACTAAAAGTTTTGTTTGGTTATCTTGCAATCCCGAGATAATCGTCTCCATGCTCCAAATCCATTTTAAAGCCATTTTTAAGGCATTTCGCGCATACATGAAATGAACACATTTTTCTCCAAAACTATAACAGATGCAAGCTTCTCCTGTTTGGTGGAGATGATATTTAATAAAATAAGTAGAAATCCACTAAAAGTTTTGTTTGGTTATCTTGCAATCCCGAGATAATCGTCTCCATGCTCCAAATCCATTTTAAAGCCATTTTTAAGGCATTTCGCGCATACATGAAATGAACACATTTTTCTCCAAAACTATAACAGATGCAAGCTTGTCCTGTTTGGTGGAGATGATATTTAATAAAATAAGTAGAAATCCACTAAAAGTTTTGTTTGGTTATCTTGCAATCCCGAGATAATCGTCTCCATGCTCCAAATCCATTTTAAAGCAATTTCAAAGGCATTTTGCGCATACATGAAATGAACACATTTTTCTCCAAAACTATAACATATGCAAGCTTGTCCTGTTTGGTGGAGATGATATTTAATAAAATAAGTAGAAATCCACTAAAAGTTTTGTTTGGTTATCTTGCAATCCCGAGATAATCGTCTCCATGCTCCAAATCCATTTTAAAGCCATTTTTAAGGCATTTCGCGCATACATGAAATGAACACATTTTTCTCCAAAACTATAACAGATGCAAGCTTGTCCTGTTTGGTGGAGATAATATTTAATAAAATAAGTAGAAATCTACTAAACGTTTCGTTTGTTTATATTGCCATCCTGAGATAATCGTCTCCATGCTCCAAATCCATTTTAAAGCCATTTCAAAGGCATTTTGCGCATACATGAAATGAACACATTTTTCTCCAAAACTATAACACATGCAAGCTTGTCCTGTTTGGTGGAGATGATATTTAATAAAATAAGTAGAAATCCACTAAAAGTTTTGTTTGGTTATCTTGCAATCCCGAGATAATCGTCTCCATGCTCCAAATCCATTTTAAAGCCATTTTTAAGGCATTTCGCGCATACATGAAATGAACACATTTTTCTCCAAAACTATAACAGATGCAAGCTTGTCCTGTTTGGTGGAGATGATATTTAATAAAATAAGTAGAAATCCACTAAAAGTTTTGTTTGGTTATCTTGCAATCCCGAGATAATCGTCTCCATGCTCCAAATCCATTTTAAAGCCATTTTTAAGGCATTTCGCACATACATGAAATGAACACATTTTTCTCCAAAACTATAACAGATGCAAGCTTGTCCTGTTTGGTGGAGATGATATTTAATAAAATAAGTAGAAATCCACTAAAAGTTTTGTTTGGTTATCTTGCAATCCCGAGATAATCGTCTCCATGCTCCAAATCCATTTTAAAGCCATTTTTAAGGCATTTCGCGCATACATGAAATGAACACATTTTTCTCCAAAACTATAACAGATGCAAGCTTGTCCTGTTTGGTGGAGATGATATTTAATAAAATAAGTAGAAATCCACTAAAAGTTTTGTTTGGTTATCTTGCAATCCCGAGATAATCGTCTCCATGCTCCAAATCCATTTTAAAGCCATTTTTAAGGCATTTCGCGCATACATGAAATGAACACATTTTTCTCCAAAACTATAACAGATGCAAGCTTGTCCTGTTTGGTGGAGATGATATTTAATAAAATAAGTAGAAATCCACTAAAAGTTTTGTTTGGTTATCTTGCAATCCCGAGATAATCGTCTCCATGCTCCAAATCCATTTTAAAGCCATTTTTAAGGCATTTCGCGCATACATGAAATGAACACATTTTTCTCCAAAACTATAACAGATGCAAGCTTGTCCTGTTTGGTGGAGATGATATTTAATAAAATAAGTAGAAATCTACTAAAAGTTTCGTTTGTTTATATTGCCATCCTGAGATAATCGTCTCCATGCTCCAAATCCATTTTAAAGCCATTTCAAAGGCATTTTGCGCATACATGAAATGAACACATTTTTCTCCAAAACTATAACACATGCAAGCTTGTCCTGTTTGGTGGAGATGATATTTAATAAAATAAGTAGAAATCCACTAAAAGTTTTGTTTGGTTATCTTGCAATCCCGAGATAATCGTCTCCATGCTCCAAATCCATTTTAAAGCCATTTTTAAGGCATTTCGCGCATACATGAAATGAACACATTTTTCTCCAAAACTATAACAGATGCAAGCTTGTCCTGTTTGGTGGAGATGATATTTAATAAAATAAGTAGAAATCCACTAAAAGTTTTGTTTGGTTATCTTGCAATCCCGAGATAATCGTCTCCATGCTCCAAATCCATTTTAAAGCCATTTTTAAGGCATTTCGCGCATACATGAAATGAACACATTTTTCTCCAAAACTATAACAGATGCAAGCTTGTCCTGTTTGGTGGAGATGATATTTAATAAAATAAGTAGAAATCCACTAAAAGTTTTGTTTGGTTATCTTGCAATCCCGAGATAATCGTCTCCATGCTCCAAATCCATTTTAAAGCCATTTTTAAGGCATTTCGCGCATACATGAAATGAACACATTTTTCTCCAAAACTATAACACATGCAAGCTTGTCCTGTTTCGTGGAGATGATATTTAATAAAATAAGTAGAAATCCACTAAAAGTTTTGTTTGGTTATCTTGCAATCCCGAGATAATCGTCTCCATGCTCCAAATCCATTTTAAAGCCATTTTTAAGGCATTTCGCGCATACATGAAATGAACACATTTTTCTCCAAAACTATAACAGATGCAAGCTTGTCCTGTTTGGTGGAGATGATATTTAATAAAATAAGTAGAAATCCACTAAAAGTTTTGTTTGGTTATCTTGCAATCCCGAGATAATCGTCTCCATGCTCCAAATCCATTTTAAAGCCATTTTTAAGGCATTTCGCGCATACATGAAATGAACACATTTTTCTCCAAAACTATAACAGATGCAAGCTTGTCCTGTTTGGTGGAGATAATATTTAATAAAATAAGTAGAAATCTACTAAAAGTTTCGTTTGTTTATATTGCCATCCTGAGATAATCGTCTCCATGCTCCAAATCCATTTTAAAGCCATTTCAAAGGCATTTTGCGCATACATGAAATGAACACATTTTTCTCCAAAACTATAACACATGCAAGCTTGTCCTGTTTGGTGGAGATGATATTTAATAAAATAAGTAGAAATCCACTAAAAGTTTTGTTTGGTTATCTTGCAATCCCGAGATAATCGTCTCCATGCTCCAAATCCATTTTAAAGCCATTTCAAAGGCATTTTGCGCATACATGAAATGAACACATTTTTCTCCAAAACTATAACACATGCAAGCTTGTCCTGTTTGGTGGAGATGATATTTAATAAAATAAGTAGAAATCCACTAAAAGTTTTGTTTGGTTATCTTGCAATCCCGAGATAATCGTCTCCATGCTCCAAATCCATTTTAAAGCCATTTTTAAGGCATTTCGCGCATACATGAAATGAACACATTTTTCTCCAAAACTATAACAGATGCAAGCTTGTCCTGTTTGGTGGAGATGATATTTAATAAAATAAGTAGAAATCCACTAAAAGTTTTGTTTGGTTATCTTGCAATCCCGAGATAATCGTCTCCATGCTCCAAATCCATTTTAAAGCCATTTTTAAGGCATTTCGCGCATACATGAAATGAACACATTTTTCTCCAAAACTATAACAGATGCAAGCTTGTCCTGTTTGGTGGAGATGATATTTAATAAAATAAGTAGAAATCTACTAAAAGTTTCGTTTGTTTATATTGCCATCCTGAGATAATCGTCTCCATGCTCCAAATCCATTTTAAAGCCATTTCAAAGGCATTTTGCGCATACATGAAATGAACACATTTTTCTCCAAAACTATAACACATGCAAGCTTGTCCTGTTTGGTGGAGATGATATTTAATAAAATAAGTAGAAATCCACTAAAAGTTTTGTTTGGTTATCTTGCAATCCCGAGATAATCGTCTCCATGCTCCAAATCCATTTTAAAGCCATTTTTAAGGCATTTCGCGCATACATGAAATGAACACATTTTTCTCCAAAACTATAACAGATGCAAGCTTGTCCTGTTTGGTGGAGATGATATTTAATAAAATAAGTAGAAATCCACTAAAAGTTTTGTTTGGTTATCTTGCAATCCCGAGATAATCGTCTCCATGCTCCAAATCCATTTTAAAGCCATTTTTAAGGCATTTCGCGCATACATGAAATGAACACATTTTTCTCCAAAACTATAACAGATGCAAGCTTGTCCTGTTTGGTGGAGATGATATTTAATAAAATAAGTAGAAATCCACTAAAAGTTTTGTTTGGTTATCTTGCAATCCCGAGATAATCGTCTCCATGCTCCAAATCCATTTTAAAGCCATTTTTAAGGCATTTCGCGCATACATGAAATGAACACATTTTTCTCCAAAACTATAACACATGCAAGCTTGTCCTGTTTCGTGGAGATGATATTTAATAAAATAAGTAGAAATCCACTAAAAGTTTTGTTTGGTTATCTTGCAATCCCGAGATAATCGTCTCCATGCTCCAAATCCATTTTAAAGCCATTTTTAAGGCATTTCGCGCATACATGAAATGAACACATTTTTCTCCAAAACTATAACAGATGCAAGCTTGTCCTGTTTGGTGGAGATGATATTTAATAAAATAAGTAGAAATCCACTAAAAGTTTTGTTTGGTTATCTTGCAATCCCGAGATAATCGTCTCCATGCTCCAAATCCATTTTAAAGCCATTTTTAAGGCATTTCGCGCATACATGAAATGAACACATTTTTCTCCAAAACTATAACAGATGCAAGCTTGTCCTGTTTGGTGGAGATGATATTTAATAAAATAAGTAGAAATCCACTAAAAGTTTTGTTTGGTTATCTTGCAATCCCGAGATAATCGTCTCCATGCTCCAAATCCATTTTAAAGCCATTTTTAAGGCATTTCGCACATACATGAAATGAACACATTTTTCTCCAAAACTATAACAGATGCAAGCTTGTCCTGTTTGGTGGAGATGATATTTAATAAAATAAGTAGAAATCCACTAAAAGTTTTGTTTGGTTATCTTGCAATCCCGAGATAATCGTCTCCATGCTCCAAATCCATTTTAAAGCCATTTTTAAGGCATTTCGCGCATACATGAAATGAACACATTTTTCTCCAAAACTATAACAGATGCAAGCTTGTCCTGTTTGGTGGAGATGATATTTAATAAAATAAGTAGAAATCCACTAAAAGTTTTGTTTGGTTATCTTGCAATCCCGAGATAATCGTCTCCATGCTCCAAATCCATTTTAAAGCAATTTCAAAGGCATTTTGCGCATACATGAAATGAACACATTTTTCTCCAAAACTATAACATATGCAAGCTTGTCCTGTTTGGTGGAGATGATATTTAATAAAATAAGTAGAAATCCACTAAAAGTTTTGTTTGGTTATCTTGCAATCCCGAGATAATCGTCTCCATGCTCCAAATCCATTTTAAAGCCATTTTTAAGGCATTTCGCGCATACATGAAATGAACACATTTTTCTCCAAAACTATAACAGATGCAAGCTTGTCCTGTTTGGTGGAGATAATATTTAATAAAATAAGTAGAAATCTACTAAACGTTTCGTTTGTTTATATTGCCATCCTGAGATAATCGTCTCCATGCTCCAAATCCATTTTAAAGCCATTTCAAAGGCATTTTGCGCATACATGAAATGAACACATTTTTCTCCAAAACTATAACACATGCAAGCTTGTCCTGTTTGGTGGAGATGATATTTAATAAAATAAGTAGAAATCCACTAAAAGTTTTGTTTGGTTATCTTGCAATCCCGAGATAATCGTCTCCATGCTCCAAATCCATTTTAAAGCCATTTTTAAGGCATTTCGCGCATACATGAAATGAACACATTTTTCTCCAAAACTATAACAGATGCAAGCTTGTCCTGTTTGGTGGAGATGATATTTAATAAAATAAGTAGAAATCCACTAAAAGTTTTGTTTGGTTATCTTGCAATCCCGAGATAATCGTCTCCATGCTCCAAATCCATTTTAAAGCCATTTTTAAGGCATTTCGCACATACATGAAATGAACACATTTTTCTCCAAAACTATAACAGATGCAAGCTTGTCCTGTTTGGTGGAGATGATATTTAATAAAATAAGTAGAAATCCACTAAAAGTTTTGTTTGGTTATCTTGCAATCCCGAGATAATCGTCTCCATGCTCCAAATCCATTTTAAAGCCATTTTTAAGGCATTTCGCGCATACATGAAATGAACACATTTTTCTCCAAAACTATAACAGATGCAAGCTTGTCCTGTTTGGTGGAGATGATATTTAATAAAATAAGTAGAAATCCACTAAAAGTTTTGTTTGGTTATCTTGCAATCCCGAGATAATCGTCTCCATGCTCCAAATCCATTTTAAAGCCATTTTTAAGGCATTTCGCGCATACATGAAATGAACACATTTTTCTCCAAAACTATAACAGATGCAAGCTTGTCCTGTTTGGTGGAGATGATATTTAATAAAATAAGTAGAAATCCACTAAAAGTTTTGTTTGGTTATCTTGCAATCCCGAGATAATCGTCTCCATGCTCCAAATCCATTTTAAAGCCATTTTTAAGGCATTTCGCGCATACATGAAATGAACACATTTTTCTCCAAAACTATAACAGATGCAAGCTTGTCCTGTTTGGTGGAGATGATATTTAATAAAATAAGTAGAAATCTACTAAAAGTTTCGTTTGTTTATATTGCCATCCTGAGATAATCGTCTCCATGCTCCAAATCCATTTTAAAGCCATTTCAAAGGCATTTTGCGCATACATGAAATGAACACATTTTTCTCCAAAACTATAACACATGCAAGCTTGTCCTGTTTGGTGGAGATGATATTTAATAAAATAAGTAGAAATCCACTAAAAGTTTTGTTTGGTTATCTTGCAATCCCGAGATAATCGTCTCCATGCTCCAAATCCATTTTAAAGCCATTTTTAAGGCATTTCGCGCATACATGAAATGAACACATTTTTCTCCAAAACTATAACAGATGCAAGCTTGTCCTGTTTGGTGGAGATGATATTTAATAAAATAAGTAGAAATCCACTAAAAGTTTTGTTTGGTTATCTTGCAATCCCGAGATAATCGTCTCCATGCTCCAAATCCATTTTAAAGCCATTTTTAAGGCATTTCGCGCATACATGAAATGAACACATTTTTCTCCAAAACTATAACAGATGCAAGCTTGTCCTGTTTGGTGGAGATGATATTTAATAAAATAAGTAGAAATCCACTAAAAGTTTTGTTTGGTTATCTTGCAATCCCGAGATAATCGTCTCCATGCTCCAAATCCATTTTAAAGCCATTTTTAAGGCATTTCGCGCATACATGAAATGAACACATTTTTCTCCAAAACTATAACACATGCAAGCTTGTCCTGTTTCGTGGAGATGATATTTAATAAAATAAGTAGAAATCCACTAAAAGTTTTGTTTGGTTATCTTGCAATCCCGAGATAATCGTCTCCATGCTCCAAATCCATTTTAAAGCCATTTTTAAGGCATTTCGCGCATACATGAAATGAACACATTTTTCTCCAAAACTATAACAGATGCAAGCTTGTCCTGTTTGGTGGAGATGATATTTAATAAAATAAGTAGAAATCCACTAAAAGTTTTGTTTGGTTATCTTGCAATCCCGAGATAATCGTCTCCATGCTCCAAATCCATTTTAAAGCCATTTTTAAGGCATTTCGCGCATACATGAAATGAACACATTTTTCTCCAAAACTATAACAGATGCAAGCTTGTCCTGTTTGGTGGAGATAATATTTAATAAAATAAGTAGAAATCTACTAAAAGTTTCGTTTGTTTATATTGCCATCCTGAGATAATCGTCTCCATGCTCCAAATCTATTTTAAAGCCATTTCAAAGGCATTTTGCGCATACATGAAATGAACACATTTTTCTCCAAAACTATAACACATGCAAGCTTGTCCTGTTTGGTGGAGATGATATTTAATAAAATAAGTAGAAATCCACTAAAAGTTTTGTTTGGTTATCTTGCAATCCCGAGATAATCGTCTCCATGCTCCAAATCCATTTTAAAGCCATTTCAAAGGCATTTTGCGCATACATGAAATGAACACATTTTTCTCCAAAACTATAACACATGCAAGCTTGTCCTGTTTGGTGGAGATGATATTTAATAAAATAAGTAGAAATCCACTAAAAGTTTTGTTTGGTTATCTTGCAATCCCGAGATAATCGTCTCCATGCTCCAAATCCATTTTAAAGCCATTTTTAAGGCATTTCGCGCATACATGAAATGAACACATTTTTCTCCAAAACTATAACAGATGCAAGCTTGTCCTGTTTGGTGGAGATGATATTTAATAAAATAAGTAGAAATCCACTAAAAGTTTTGTTTGGTTATCTTGCAATCCCGAGATAATCGTCTCCATGCTCCAAATCCATTTTAAAGCCATTTTTAAGGCATTTCGCGCATACATGAAATGAACACATTTTTCTCCAAAACTATAACAGATGCAAGCTTGTCCTGTTTGGTGGAGATGATATTTAATAAAATAAGTAGAAATCTACTAAAAGTTTCGTTTGTTTATATTGCCATCCTGAGATAATCGTCTCCATGCTCCAAATCCATTTTAAAGCCATTTCAAAGGCATTTTGCGCATACATGAAATGAACACATTTTTCTCCAAAACTATAACACATGCAAGCTTGTCCTGTTTGGTGGAGATGATATTTAATAAAATAAGTAGAAATCCACTAAAAGTTTTGTTTGGTTATCTTGCAATCCCGAGATAATCGTCTCCATGCTCCAAATCCATTTTAAAGCCATTTTTAAGGCATTTCGCGCATACATGAAATGAACACATTTTTCTCCAAAACTATAACAGATGCAAGCTTGTCCTGTTTGGTGGAGATGATATTTAATAAAATAAGTAGAAATCCACTAAAAGTTTTGTTTGGTTATCTTGCAATCCCGAGATAATCGTCTCCATGCTCCAAATCCATTTTAAAGCCATTTTTAAGGCATTTCGCGCATACATGAAATGAACACATTTTTCTCCAAAACTATAACAGATGCAAGCTTGTCCTGTTTGGTGGAGATGATATTTAATAAAATAAGTAGAAATCCACTAAAAGTTTTGTTTGGTTATCTTGCAATCCCGAGATAATCGTCTCCATGCTCCAAATCCATTTTAAAGCCATTTTTAAGGCATTTCGCGCATACATGAAATGAACACATTTTTCTCCAAAACTATAACACATGCAAGCTTGTCCTGTTTCGTGGAGATGATATTTAATAAAATAAGTAGAAATCCACTAAAAGTTTTGTTTGGTTATCTTGCAATCCCGAGATAATCGTCTCCATGCTCCAAATCCATTTTAAAGCCATTTTTAAGGCATTTCGCGCATACATGAAATGAACACATTTTTCTCCAAAACTATAACAGATGCAAGCTTGTCCTGTTTGGTGGAGATGATATTTAATAAAATAAGTAGAAATCCACTAAAAGTTTTGTTTGGTTATCTTGCAATCCCGAGATAATCGTCTCCATGCTCCAAATCCATTTTAAAGCCATTTTTAAGGCATTTCGCGCATACATGAAATGAACACATTTTTCTCCAAAACTATAACAGATGCAAGCTTGTCCTGTTTGGTGGAGATAATATTTAATAAAATAAGTAGAAATCTACTAAAAGTTTCGTTTGTTTATATTGCCATCCTGAGATAATCGTCTCCATGCTCCAAATCCATTTTAAAGCCATTTCAAAGGCATTTTGCGCATACATGAAATGAACACATTTTTCTCCAAAACTATAACACATGCAAGCTTGTCCTGTTTGGTGGAGATGATATTTAATAAAATAAGTAGAAATCCACTAAAAGTTTTGTTTGGTTATCTTGCAATCCCGAGATAATCGTCTCCATGCTCCAAATCCATTTTAAAGCCATTTTTAAGGCATTTCGCGCATACATGAAATGAACACATTTTTCTCCAAAACTATAACACATGCAAGCTTGTCCTGTTTCGTGGAGATGATATTTAATAAAATAAGTAGAAATCCACTAAAAGTTTTGTTTGGTTATCTTGCAATCCCGAGATAATCGTCTCCATGCTCCAAATCCATTTTAAAGCCATTTTTAAGGCATTTCGCGCATACATGAAATGAACACATTTTTCTCCAAAACTATAACAGATGCAAGCTTGTCCTGTTTGGTGGAGATGATATTTAATAAAATAAGTAGAAATCCACTAAAAGTTTTGTTTGGTTATCTTGCAATCCCGAGATAATCGTCTCCATGCTCCAAATCCATTTTAAAGCCATTTTTAAGGCATTTCGCGCATACATGAAATGAACACATTTTTCTCCAAAACTATAACAGATGCAAGCTTGTCCTGTTTGGTGGAGATAATATTTAATAAAATAAGTAGAAATCTACTAAAAGTTTCGTTTGTTTATATTGCCATCCTGAGATAATCGTCTCCATGCTCCAAATCCATTTTAAAGCCATTTCAAAGGCATTTTGCGCATACATGAAATGAACACATTTTTCTCCAAAACTATAACACATGCAAGCTTGTCCTGTTTGGTGGAGATGATATTTAATAAAATAAGTAGAAATCCACTAAAAGTTTTGTTTGGTTATCTTGCAATCCCGAGATAATCGTCTCCATGCTCCAAATCCATTTTAAAGCCATTTCAAAGGCATTTTGCGCATACATGAAATGAACACATTTTTCTCCAAAACTATAACAGATGCAAGCTTGTCCTGTTTGGTGGAGATGATATTTAATAAAATAAGTAGAAATCCACTAAAAGTTTTGTTTGGTTATCTTGCAATCCCGAGATAATCGTCTCCATGCTCCAAATCCATTTTAAAGCCATTTTTAAGGCATTTCGCGCATACATGAAATGAACACATTTTTCTCCAAAACTATAACAGATGCAAGCTTGTCCTGTTTGGTGGAGATGATATTTAATAAAATAAGTAGAAATCCACTAAAAGTTTTGTTTGGTTATCTTGCAATCCCGAGATAATCGTCTCCATGCTCCAAATCCATTTTAAAGCCATTTTTAAGGCATTTCGCGCATACATGAAATGAACACATTTTTCTCCAAAACTATAACAGATGCAAGCTTGTCCTGTTTGGTGGAGATGATATTTAATAAAATAAGTAGAAATCCACTAAAAGTTTTGTTTGGTTATCTTGCAATCCCGAGATAATCGTCTCCATGCTCCAAATCCATTTTAAAGCCATTTTTAAGGCATTTCGCGCATACATGAAATGAACACATTTTTCTCCAAAACTATAACAGATGCAAGCTTGTCCTGTTTGGTGGAGATGATATTTAATAAAATAAGTAGAAATCCACTAAAAGTTTTGTTTGGTTATCTTGCAATCCCGAGATAATCGTCTCCATGCTCCAAATCCATTTTAAAGCCATTTTTAAGGCATTTCGCGCATACATGAAATGAACACATTTTTCTCCAAAACTATAACAGATGCAAGCTTGTCCTGTTTGGTGGAGATGATATTTAATAAAATAAGTAGAAATCCACTAAAAGTTTTGTTTGGTTATCTTGCAATCCCGAGATAATCGTCTCCATGCTCCAAATCCATTTTAAAGCCATTTTTAAGGCATTTCGCGCATACATGAAATGAACACATTTTTCTCCAAAACTATAACAGATGCAAGCTTGTCCTGTTTGGTGGAGATGATATTTAATAAAATAAGTAGAAATCCACTAAAAGTTTTGTTTGGTTATCTTGCAATCCCGAGATAATCGTCTCCATGCTCCAAATCCATTTTAAAGCCATTTTTAAGGCATTTCGCGCATACATGAAATGAACACATTTTTCTCCAAAACTATAACAGATGCAAGCTTGTCCTGTTTGGTGGAGATGATATTTAATAAAATAAGTAGAAATCCACTAAAAGTTTTGTTTGGTTATCTTGCAATCCCGAGATAATCGTCTCCATGCTCCAAATCCATTTTAAAGCCATTTTTAAGGCATTTCGCGCATACATGAAATGAACACATTTTTCTCCAAAACTATAACAGATGCAAGCTTGTCCTGTTTGGTGGAGATGATATTTAATAAAATAAGTAGAAATCCACTAAAAGTTTTGTTTGGTTATCTTGCAATCCCGAGATAATCGTCTCCATGCTCCAAATCCATTTTAAAGCCATTTTTAAGGCATTTCGCGCATACATGAAATGAACACATTTTTCTCCAAAACTATAACAGATGCAAGCTTGTCCTGTTTGGTGGAGATGATATTTAATAAAATAAGTAGAAATCCACTAAAAGTTTTGTTTGGTTATCTTGCAATCCCGAGATAATCGTCTCCATGCTCCAAATCCATTTTAAAGCCATTTTTAAGGCATTTCGCGCATACATGAAATGAACACATTTTTCTCCAAAACTATAACACATGCAAGCTTGTCCTGTTTGGTGGAGATGATATTTAATAAAATAAGTAGAAATCCACTAAAAGTTTTGTTTGGTTATCTTGCAATCCCGAGATAATCGTCTCCATGCTCCAAATCCATTTTAAAGCCATTTTTAAGGCATTTCGCGCATACATGAAATGAACACATTTTTCTCCAAAACTATAACAGATGCAAGCTTGTCCTGTTTGGTGGAGATGATATTTAATAAAATAAGTAGAAATCCACTAAAAGTTTTGTTTGGTTATCTTGCAATCCCGAGATAATCGTCTCCATGCTCCAAATCCATTTTAAAGCCATTTTTAAGGCATTTCGCGCATACATGAAATGAACACATTTTTCTCCAAAACTATAACAGATGCAAGCTTGTCCTGTTTGGTGGAGATGATATTTAATAAAATAAGTAGAAATCCACTAAAAGTTTTGTTTGGTTATCTTGCAATCCCGAGATAATCGTCTCCATGCTCCAAATCCATTTTAAAGCCATTTCAAAGGCATTTTGCGCATACATGAAATGAACACATTTTTCTCCAAAACTATAACACATGCAAGCTTGTCCTGTTTGGTGGAGATGATATTTAATAAAATAAGTAGAAATCCACTAAAAGTTTTGTTTGGTTATCTTGCAATCCCGAGGTAATCGTCTCCATGCTCCAAATCCATTTTAAAGCCATTTTTAAGGCATTTCGCGCATACATGAAATGAACACATTTTTCTCCAAAACTATAACAGATGCAAGCTTGTCCTGTTTGGTGGAGATGATATTTAATAAAATAAGTAGAAATCCACTAAAATTTTTGTTTGGTTATCTTGGAATCCCGAGATAATCGTCTCCATGCTCCAAATCCATTTTAAAGCCATTTTTAAGGCATTTCGCGCATACATGAAATGAACACATTTTTCTCCAAAACTATAACAGATGCAAGCTTGTCCTGTTTGGTGGAGATGATATTTAATAAAATAAGTAGAAATCCACTAAAAGTTTTGTTTGGTTATATTGCAATCCCGAGATAATCGTCTCCATGCTCCAAATCCATTTTAAAGCCATTTTTAAGGCATTTCGCGCATACATGAAATGAACACATTTTTCTCCAAAACTATAACAGATGCAAGCTTGTCCTGTTTGGTGGAGATGATATTTAATAAAATAAGTAGAAATCCACTAAAAGTTTTGTTTGGTTATCTTGCAATCCCGAGATAATCGTCTCCATGCTCCAAATCCATTTTAAAGCCATTTTTAAGGCATTTCGCGCATACATGAAATGAACACATTTTTCTCCAAAACTATAACAGATGCAAGCTTGTCCTGTTTGGTGGAGATGATATTTAATAAAATAAGTAGAAATCCACTAAAAGTTTTGTTTGGTTATCTTGCAATCCCGAGATAATCGTCTCCATGCTCCAAATCCATTTTAAAGCCATTTCAAAGGCATTTTGCGCATACATGAAATGAACACATTTTTCTCCAAAACTATAACACATGCAAGCTTGTCCTGTTTGGTGGAGATGATATTTAATAAAATAAGTAGAAATCCACTAAAAGTTTTGTTTGGTTATCTTGCAATCCCGAGATAATCGTCTCCATGCTCCAAATCCATTTTAAAGCCATTTTTAAGGCATTTCGCGCATACATGAAATGAACACATTTTTCTCCAAAACTATAACAGATGCAAGCTTCTCCTGTTTGGTGGAGATGATATTTATTAAAATAAGTAGAAATCCACTAAAAGTTTTGTTTGGTTATCTTGCAATCCCGAGATAATCGTCTCCATGCTCCAAATCCATTTTAAAGCCATTTTTAAGGCATTTCGCGCATACATGAAATGAACACATTTTTCTCCAAAACTATAACAGATGCAAGCTTGTCCTGTTTGGTGGAGATAATATTTAATAAAATAAGTAGAAATCTACTAAAAGTTTCGTTTGTTTATATTGCCATCCTGAGATAATCGTCTCCATGCTCCAAATCCATTTTAAAGCCATTTCAAAGGCATTTTGCGCATACATGAAATGAACACATTTTTCTCCAAAACTATAACACATGCAAGCTTGTCCTGTTTGGTGGAGATGATATTTAATAAAATAAGTAGAAATCCACTAAAAGTTTTGTTTGGTTATCTTGCAATCCCGAGATAATCGTCTCCATGCTCCAAATCCATTTTAAAGCCATTTTTAAGGCATTTCGCGCATACATGAAATGAACACATTTTTCTCCAAAACTATAACAGATGTAAGCTTGTCCTGTTTGGTGGAGATGATATTTAATAAAATAAGTAGAAATCCACTAAAAGTTTTGTTTGGTTATCTTGCAATCCCGAGATAATCGTCTCCATGCTCCAAATCCATTTTAAAGCCATTTTTAAGGCATTTCGCGCATACATGAAATGAACACATTTTTCTCCAAAACTATAACAGATGCAAGCTTGTCCTGTTTGGTGGAGATAATATTTAATAAAATAAGTAGAAATCTACTAAAAGTTTCGTTTGTTTATATTGCCATCCTGAGATAATCGTCTCCATGCTCCAAATCCATTTTAAAGCCATTTCAAAGGCATTTTGCGCATACATGAAATGAACACATTTTTCTCCAAAACTATAACACATGCAAGCTTGTCCTGTTTGGTGGAGATGATATTTAATAAAATAAGTAGAAATCCACTAAAAGGTTTGTTTGGTTATCTTGCAATCCCGAGATAATCGTCTCCATGCTCCAAATCCATTTTAAAGCCATTTTTAAGGCATTTCGCGCATACATGAAATGAACACATTTTTCTCCAAAACTATAACAGATGCAAGCTTGTCCTGTTTGGTGGAGATGATATTTAATAAAATAAGTAGAAATCCACTAAAAGTTTTGTTTGGTTATCTTGCAATCCCGAGATAATCGTCTCCATGCTCCAAATCCATTTTAAAGCCATTTTTAAGGCATTTCGCACATACATGAAATGAACACATTTTTCTCCAAAACTATAACAGATGCAAGCTTGTCCTGTTTGGTGGAGATGATATTTAATAAAATAAGTAGAAATCCACTAAAAGTTTTGTTTGGTTATCTTGCAATCCCGAGATAATCGTCTCCATGCTCCAAATCCATTTTAAAGCCATTTTTAAGGCATTTCGCGCATACATGAAATGAACACATTTTTCTCCAAAACTATAACAGATGCAAGCTTGTCCTGTTTGGTGGAGATGATATTTAATAAAATAAGTAGAAATCCACTAAAAGTTTTGTTTGGTTATCTTGCAATCCCGAGATAATCGTCTCCATGCTCCAAATCCATTTTAAAGCAATTTCAAAGGCATTTTGCGCATACATGAAATGAACACATTTTTCTCCAAAACTATAACACATGCAAGCTTGTCCTGTTTGGTGGAGATGATATTTAATAAAATAAGTAGAAATCCACTAAAAGTTTTGTTTGGTTATCTTGCAATCCCGAGATAATCGTCTCCATGCTCCAAATCCATTTTAAAGCCATTTTTAAGGCATTTCGCGCATACATGAAATGAACACATTTTTCTCCAAAACTATAACAGATGCAAGCTTGTCCTGTTTGGTGGAGATAATATTTAATAAAATAAGTAGAAATCTACTAAACGTTTCGTTTGTTTATATTGCCATCCTGAGATAATCGTCTCCATGCTCCAAATCCATTTTAAAGCCATTTCAAAGGCATTTTGCGCATACATGAAATGAACACATTTTTCTCCAAAACTATAACACATGCAAGCTTGTCCTGTTTGGTGGAGATGATATTTAATAAAATAAGTAGAAATCCACTAAAAGTTTTGTTTGGTTATCTTGCAATCCCGAGATAATCGTCTCCATGCTCCAAATCCATTTTAAAGCCATTTTTAAGGCATTTCGCGCATACATGAAATGAACACATTTTTCTCCAAAACTATAACAGATGCAAGCTTGTCCTGTTTGGTGGAGATGATATTTAATAAAATAAGTAGAAATCCACTAAAAGTTTTGTTTGGTTATCTTGCAATCCCGAGATAATCGTCTCCATGCTCCAAATCCATTTTAAAGCCATTTTTAAGGCATTTCGCACATACATGAAATGAACACATTTTTCTCCAAAACTATAACAGATGCAAGCTTGTCCTGTTTGGTGGAGATGATATTTAATAAAATAAGTAGAAATCCACTAAAAGTTTTGTTTGGTTATCTTGCAATCCCGAGATAATCGTCTCCATGCTCCAAATCCATTTTAAAGCCATTTTTAAGGCATTTCGCGCATACATGAAATGAACACATTTTTCTCCAAAACTATAACAGATGCAAGCTTGTCCTGTTTGGTGGAGATGATATTTAATAAAATAAGTAGAAATCCACTAAAAGTTTTGTTTGGTTATATTGCAATCCCGAGATAATCGTCTCCATGCTCCAAATCCATTTTAAAGCCGTTTTTAAGGCATTTCGCGCATACATGAAATGAACACATTTTTCTCCAAAACTATAACAGATGCAAGCTTGTCCTGTTTGGTGGAGATGATATTTAATAAAATAAGTAGAAATCCACTAAAAGTTTTGTTTGGTTATCTTGCAATCCCGAGATAATCGTCTCCATGCTCCAAATCCATTTTAAAGCCATTTTTAAGGCATTTCGCGCATACATGAAATGAACACATTTTTCTCCAAAACTATAACAGATGCAAGCTTGTCCTGTTTGGTGGAGATGATATTTAATAAAATAAGTAGAAATCCACTAAAAGTTTTGTTTGGTTATCTTGCAATCCCGAGATAATCGTCTCCATGCTCCAAATCCATTTTAAAGCCATTTTTAAGGCATTTCGCGCATACATGAAATGAACACATTTTTCTCCAAAACTATAACAGATGCAAGCTTGTCCTGTTTGGTGGAGATGATATTTAATAAAATAAGTAGAAATCCACTAAAAGTTTTGTTTGGTTATCTTGCAATCCCGAGATAATCGTCTCCATGCTCCAAATCCATTTTAAAGCCATTTTTAAGGCATTTCGCGCATACATGAAATGAACACATTTTTCTCCAAAACTATAACAGATGCAAGCTTGTCCTGTTTGGTGGAGATGATATTTAATAAAATAAGTAGAAATCTACTAAAAGTTTCGTTTGTTTATATTGCCATCCTGAGATAATCGTCTCCATGCTCCAAATCCATTTTAAAGCCATTTCAAAGGCATTTTGCGCATACATGAAATGAACACATTTTTCTCCAAAACTATAACACATGCAAGCTTGTCCTGTTTGGTGGAGATGATATTTAATAAAATAAGTAGAAATCCACTAAAAGTTTTGTTTGGTTATCTTGCAATCCCGAGATAATCGTCTCCATGCTCCAAATCCATTTTAAAGCCATTTTTAAGGCATTTCGCGCATACATGAAATGAACACATTTTTCTCCAAAACTATAACAGATGCAAGCTTGTCCTGTTTGGTGGAGATGATATTTAATAAAATAAGTAGAAATCCACTAAAAGTTTTGTTTGGTTATCTTGCAATCCCGAGATAATCGTCTCCATGCTCCAAATCCATTTTAAAGCCATTTTTAAGGCATTTCGCGCATACATGAAATGAACACATTTTTCTCCAAAACTATAACAGATGCAAGCTTGTCCTGTTTGGTGGAGATGATATTTAATAAAATAAGTAGAAATCCACTAAAAGTTTTGTTTGGTTATCTTGCAATCCCGAGATAATCGTCTCCATGCTCCAAATCCATTTTAAAGCCATTTTTAAGGCATTTCGCGCATACATGAAATGAACACATTTTTCTCCAAAACTATAACACATGCAAGCTTGTCCTGTTTCGTGGAGATGATATTTAATAAAATAAGTAGAAATCCACTAAAAGTTTTGTTTGGTTATCTTGCAATCCCGAGATAATCGTCTCCATGCTCCAAATCCATTTTAAAGCCATTTTTAAGGCATTTCGCGCATACATGAAATGAACACATTTTTCTCCAAAACTATAACAGATGCAAGCTTGTCCTGTTTGGTGGAGATGATATTTAATAAAATAAGTAGAAATCCACTAAAAGTTTTGTTTGGTTATCTTGCAATCCCGAGATAATCGTCTCCATGCTCCAAATCCATTTTAAAGCCATTTTTAAGGCATTTCGCGCATACATGAAATGAACACATTTTTCTCCAAAACTATAACAGATGCAAGCTTGTCCTGTTTGGTGGAGATAATATTTAATAAAATAAGTAGAAATCTACTAAAAGTTTCGTTTGTTTATATTGCCATCCTGAGATAATCGTCTCCATGCTCCAAATCCATTTTAAAGCCATTTCAAAGGCATTTTGCGCATACATGAAATGAACACATTTTTCTCCAAAACTATAACACATGCAAGCTTGTCCTGTTTGGTGGAGATGATATTTAATAAAATAAGTAGAAATCCACTAAAAGTTTTGTTTGGTTATCTTGCAATCCCGAGATAATCGTCTCCATGCTCCAAATCCATTTTAAAGCCATTTCAAAGGCATTTTGCGCATACATGAAATGAACACATTTTTCTCCAAAACTATAACACATGCAAGCTTGTCCTGTTTGGTGGAGATGATATTTAATAAAATAAGTAGAAATCCACTAAAAGTTTTGTTTGGTTATCTTGCAATCCCGAGATAATCGTCTCCATGCTCCAAATCCATTTTAAAGCCATTTTTAAGGCATTTCGCGCATACATGAAATGAACACATTTTTCTCCAAAACTATAACAGATGCAAGCTTGTCCTGTTTGGTGGAGATGATATTTAATAAAATAAGTAGAAATCCACTAAAAGTTTTGTTTGGTTATCTTACAATCCCGAGATAATCGTCTCCATGCTCCAAATCCATTTTAAAGCCATTTTTAAGGCATTTCGCGCATACATGAAATGAACACATTTTTCTCCAAAACTATAACAGATGCAAGCTTGTCCTGTTTGGTGGAGATGATATTTAATAAAATAAGTAGAAATCCACTAAAAGTTTTGTTTGGTTATCTTGCAATCCCGAGATAATCGTCTCCATGCTCCAAATCCATCTTAAAGCCATTTTTAAGGCATTTCGCGCATACATGAAATGAACACATTTTTCTCCAAAACTATAACAGATGCAAGCTTGTCCTGTTTGGTGGAGATGATATTTAATAAAATAAGTAGAAATCCACTAAAAGTTTTGTTTGGTTATATTGCAATCCCGAGATAATCGTCTCCATGCTCCAAATCCATTTTAAAGCCGTTTTTAAGGCATTTCGCGCATACATGAAATGAACACATTTTTCTCCAAAACTATAACAGATGCAAGCTTGTCCTGTTTGGTGGAGATGATATTTAATAAAATAAGTAGAAATCCACTAAAAGTTTTGTTTGGTTATCTTGCAATCCCGAGATAATCGTCTCCATGCTCCAAATCCATTTTAAAGCCATTTCAAAGGCATTTTGCGCATACATGAAATGAACACATTTTTCTCCAAAACTATAACACATGCAAGCTTGTCCTGTTTGGTGGAGATGATATTTAATAAAATAAGTAGAAATCCACTAAAAGTTTTGTTTGGTTATCTTGCAATCCCGAGATAATCGTCTCCATGCTCCAAATCCATTTTAAAGCCATTTTTAAGGCATTTCGCGCATACATGAAATGAACACATTTTTCTCCAAAACTATAACAGATGCAAGCTTGTCCTGTTTGGTGGAGATGATATTTAATAAAATAAGTAGAAATCCACTAAAAGTTTTGTTTGGTTATCTTGCAATCCCGAGATAATCGTCTCCATGCTCCAAATCCATTTTAAAGCCATTTTTAAGGCATTTCGCGCATACATGAAATGAACACATTTTTCTCCAAAACTATAACAGATGCAAGCTTGTCCTGTTTGGTGGAGATGATATTTAATAAAATAAGTAGAAATCCACTAAAAGTTTTGTTTGGTTATCTTGCAATCCCGAGATAATCGTCTCCATGCTCCAAATCCATTTTAAAGCCATTTTTAAGGCATTTCGCGCATACATGAAATGAACACATTTTTCTCCAAAACTATAACACATGCAAGCTTGTCCTGTTTCGTGGAGATGATATTTAATAAAATAAGTAGAAATCCACTAAAAGTTTTGTTTGGTTATCTTGCAATCCCGAGATAATCGTCTCCATGCTCCAAATCCATTTTAAAGCCATTTTTAAGGCATTTCGCGCATACATGAAATGAACACATTTTTCTCCAAAACTATAACAGATGCAAGCTTGTCCTGTTTGGTGGAGATGATATTTAATAAAATAAGTAGAAATCCACTAAAAGTTTTGTTTGGTTATCTTGCAATCCCGAGATAATCGTCTCCATGCTCCAAATCCATTTTAAAGCCATTTTTAAGGCATTTCGCGCATACATGAAATGAACACATTTTTCTCCAAAACTATAACAGATGCAAGCTTGTCCTGTTTGGTGGAGATAATATTTAATAAAATAAGTAGAAATCTACTAAAAGTTTCGTTTGTTTATATTGCCATCCTGAGATAATCGTCTCCATGCTCCAAATCCATTTTAAAGCCATTTCAAAGGCATTTTGCGCATACATGAAATGAACACATTTTTCTCCAAAACTATAACACATGCAAGCTTGTCCTGTTTGGTGGAGATGATATTTAATAAAATAAGTAGAAATCCACTAAAAGTTTTGTTTGGTTATCTTGCAATCCCGAGATAATCGTCTCCATGCTCCAAATCCATTTTAAAGCCATTTCAAAGGCATTTTGCGCATACATGAAATGAACACATTTTTCTCCAAAACTATAACACATGCAAGCTTGTCCTGTTTGGTGGAGATGATATTTAATAAAATAAGTAGAAATCCACTAAAAGTTTTGTTTGGTTATCTTGCAATCCCGAGATAATCGTCTCCATGCTCCAAATCCATTTTAAAGCCATTTTTAAGGCATTTCGCGCATACATGAAATGAACACATTTTTCTCCAAAACTATAACAGATGCAAGCTTGTCCTGTTTGGTGGAGATGATATTTAATAAAATAAGTAGAAATCCACTAAAAGTTTTGTTTGGTTATCTTACAATCCCGAGATAATCGTCTCCATGCTCCAAATCCATTTTAAAGCCATTTTTAAGGCATTTCGCGCATACATGAAATGAACACATTTTTCTCCAAAACTATAACAGATGCAAGCTTGTCCTGTTTGGTGGAGATGATATTTAATAAAATAAGTAGAAATCCACTAAAAGTTTTGTTTGGTTATCTTGCAATCCCGAGATAATCGTCTCCATGCTCCAAATCCATCTTAAAGCCATTTTTAAGGCATTTCGCGCATACATGAAATGAACACATTTTTCTCCAAAACTATAACAGATGCAAGCTTGTCCTGTTTGGTGGAGATGATATTTAATAAAATAAGTAGAAATCCACTAAAAGTTTTGTTTGGTTATATTGCAATCCCGAGATAATCGTCTCCATGCTCCAAATCCATTTTAAAGCCGTTTTTAAGGCATTTCGCGCATACATGAAATGAACACATTTTTCTCCAAAACTATAACAGATGCAAGCTTGTCCTGTTTGGTGGAGATGATATTTAATAAAATAAGTAGAAATCCACTAAAAGTTTTGTTTGGTTATCTTACAATCCCGAGATAATCGTCTCCATGCTCCAAATCCATTTTAAAGCCATTTTTAAGGCATTTCGCGCATACATGAAATGAACACATTTTTCTCCAAAACTATAACAGATGCAAGCTTGTCCTGTTTGGTGGAGATGATATTTAATAAAATAAGTAGAAATCCACTAAAAGTTTTGTTTGGTTATCTTGCAATCCCGAGATAATCGTCTCCATGCTCCAAATCCATTTTAAAGCCATTTTTAAGGCATTTCGCGCATACATGAAATGAACACATTTTTCTCCAAAACTATAACAGATGCAAACTTGTCCTGTTTGGTGGAGATGATATTTAATAAAATAAGTAGAAATCCACTAAAAGTTTTGTTTGGTTATCTTGCAATCCCGAGATAATCGTCTCCATGCTCCAAATCCATTTTAAAGCCATTTTTAAGGCATTTCGCGCATACATGAAATGAACACATTTTTCTCCAAAACTATAACAGATGCAAGCTTGTCCTGTTTGGTGGAGATGATATTTAATAAAATAAGTAGAAATCCACTAAAAGTTTTGTTTGGTTATCTTGCAATCCCGAGATAATCGTCTCCATGCTCCAAATCCATTTTAAAGCCATTTTTAAGGCATTTCGCGCATACATGAAATGAACACATTTTTCTCCAAAACTATAACAGATGCAAGCTTGTCCTGTTTGGTGGAGATGATATTTAATAAAATAAGTAGAAATCCACTAAAAGTTTTGTTTGGTTATCTTGCAATCCCGAGATAATCGTCTCCATGCTCCAAATCCATTTTAAAGCCATTTTTAAGGCATTTCGCGCATACATGAAATGAACACATTTTTCTCCAAAACTATAACAGATGCAAGCTTGTCCTGTTTGGTGGAGATGATATTTAATAAAATAAGTAGAAATCCACTAAAAGTTTTGTTTGGTTATCTTGCAATCCCGAGATAATCGTCTCCATGCTCCAAATCCATTTTAAAGCCATTTTTAAGGCATTTCGCGCATACATGAAATGAACACATTTTTCTCCAAAACTATAACAGATGCAAGCTTGTCCTGTTTGGTGGAGATGATATTTAATAAAATAAGTAGAAATCCACTAAAAGTTTTGTTTGGTTATCTTGCAATCCCGAGATAATCGTCTCCATGCTCCAAATCCATTTTAAAGCCATTTTTAAGGCATTTCGCGCATACATGAAATGAACACATTTTTCTCCAAAACTATAACAGATGCAAGCTTGTCCTGTTTGGTGGAGATGATATTTAATAAAATAAGTAGAAATCCACTAAAAGTTTTGTTTGGTTATCTTGCAATCCCGAGATAATCGTCTCCATGCTCCAAATCCATTTTAAAGCCATTTTTAAGGCATTTCGCGCATACATGAAATGAACACATTTTTCTCCAAAACTATAACAGATGCAAGCTTGCCCTGTTTGGTGGAGATGATATTTAATAAAATAAGTAGAAATCCACTAAAAGTTTTGTTTGGTTATCTTGCAATCCCGAGATAATCGTCTCCATGCTCCAAATCCATTTTAAAGCCATTTTTAAGGCATTTCGCGCATACATGAAATGAACACATTTTTCTCCAAAACTATAACAGATGCAAGCTTGTCCTGTTTGGTGGAGATGATATTTAATAAAATAAGTAGAAATCCACTAAAAGTTTTGTTTGGTTATCTTGCAATCCCGAGATAATCGTCTCCATGCTCCAAATCCATTTTAAAGCCATTTTTAAGGCATTTCGCGCATACATGAAATGAACACATTTTTCTCCAAAACTATAACAGATGCAAGCTTGTCCTGTTTGGTGGAGATGATATTTAATAAAATAAGTAGAAATCCACTAAAAGTTTTGTTTGGTTATCTTGCAATCCCGAGGTAATCGTCTCCATGCTCCAAATCCATTTTAAAGCCATTTTTAAGGCATTTCGCGCATACATGAAATGAACACATTTTTCTCCAAAACTATAACAGATGCAAGCTTGTCCTGTTTGGTGGAGATGATATTTAATAAAATAAGTAGAAATCCACTAAAAGTTTTGTTTGGTTATCTTGCAATCCCGAGATAATCGTCTCCATGCTCCAAATCCATTTTAAAGCCATTTCAAAGGCATTTTGCGCATACATGAAATGAACACATTTTTCTCCAAAACTATAACACATGCAAGCTTGTCCTGTTTGGTGGAGATGATATTTAATAAAATAAGTAGAAATCCACTAAAAGTTTTGTTTGGTTATCTTGCAATCCCGAGGTAATCGTCTCCATGCTCCAAATCCATTTTAAAGCCATTTTTAAGGCATTTCGCGCATACATGAAATGAACACATTTTTCTCCAAAACTATAACAGATGCAAGCTTGTCCTGTTTGGTGGAGATGATATTTAATAAAATAAGTAGAAATCCACTAAAAGTTTTGTTTGGTTATCTTGCAATCCCGAGATAATCGTCTCCATGCTCCAAATCCATTTTAAAGCCATTTTTAAGGCATTTCGCGCATACATGAAATGAACACATATTTCTCCAAAACTATAACAGATGCAAGCTTGTCCTGTTTGGTGGAGATGATATTTAATAAAATAAGTAGAAATCCACTAAAATTTTTGTTTGGTTATCTTGCAATCCCGAGATAATCGTCTCCATGCTCCAAATCCATTTTAAAGCCATTTTTAAGGCATTTCGCGCATACATGAAATGAACACATTTTTCTCCAAAACTATAACAGATGCAAGCTTGTCCTGTTTGGTGGAGATGATATTTAATAAAATAAGTAGAAATCCACTAAAAGTTTTGTTTGGTTATATTGCAATCCCGAGATAATCGTCTCCATGCTCCAAATCCATTTTAAAGCCATTTTTAAGGCATTTCGCGCATACATGAAATGAACACATTTTTCTCCAAAACTATAACAGATGCAAGCTTGTCCTGTTTGGTGGAGATGATATTTAATAAAATAAGTAGAAATCCACTAAAAGTTTTGTTTGGTTATCTTGCAATCCCGAGATAATCGTCTCCATGCTCCAAATCCATTTTAAAGCCATTTTTAAGGCATTTCGCGCATACATGAAATGAACACATTTTTCTCCAAAACTATAACAGATGCAAGCTTGTCCTGTTTGGTGGAGATGATATTTAATAAAATAAGTAGAAATCCACTAAAAGTTTTGTTTGGTTATCTTGCAATCCCGAGATAATCGTCTCCATGCTCCAAATCCATTTTAAAGCCATTTTTAAGGCATTTCGCGCATACATGAAATGAACACATTTTTCTCCAAAACTATAACAGATGCAAGCTTCTCCTGTTTGGTGGAGATGATATTTAATAAAATAAGTAGAAATCCACTAAAAGTTTTGTTTGGTTATCTTGCAATCCCGAGATAATCGTCTCCATGCTCCAAATCCATTTTAAAGCCATTTTTAAGGCATTTCGCGCATACATGAAATGAACACATTTTTCTCCAAAACTATAACAGATGCAAGCTTGTCCTGTTTGGTGGAGATAATATTTAATAAAATAAGTAGAAATCTACTAAAAGTTTCGTTTGTTTATATTGCCATCCTGAGATAATCGTCTCCATGCTCCAAATCCATTTTAAAGCCATTTCAAAGGCATTTTGCGCATACATGAAATGAACACATTTTTCTCCAAAACTATAACACATGCAAGCTTGTCCTGTTTGGTGGAGATGATATTTAGTAAAATAAGTAGAAATCCACTAAAAGTTTTGTTTGGTTATCTTGCAATCCCGAGATAATCGTCTCCATGCTCCAAATCCATTTTAAAGCCATTTTTAAGGCATTTCGCGCATACATGAAATGAACACATTTTTCTCCAAAACTATAACAGATGTAAGCTTGTCCTGTTTGGTGGAGATGATATTTAATAAAATAAGTAGAAATCCACTAAAAGTTTTGTTTGGTTATCTTGCAATCCCGAGATAATCGTCTCCATGCTCCAAATCCATTTTAAAGCCATTTTTAAGGCATTTCGCGCATACATGAAATGAACACATTTTTCTCCAAAACTATAACAGATGCAAGCTTGTCCTGTTTGGTGGAGATAATATTTAATAAAATAAGTAGAAATCTACTAAAAGTTTCGTTTGTTTATATTGCCATCCTGAGATAATCGTCTCCATGCTCCAAATCCATTTTAAAGCCATTTCAAAGGCATTTTGCGCATACATGAAATGAACACATTTTTCTCCAAAACTATAACACATGCAAGCTTGTCCTGTTTGGTGGAGATGATATTTAATAAAATAAGTAGAAATCCACTAAAAGTTTTGTTTGGTTATCTTGCAATCCCGAGATAATCGTCTCCATGCTCCAAATCCATTTTAAAGCCATTTTTAAGGCATTTCGCGCATACATGAAATGAACACATTTTTCTCCAAAACTATAACAGATGCAAGCTTGTCCTGTTTGGTGGAGATGATATTTAATAAAATAAGTAGAAATCCACTAAAAGTTTTGTTTGGTTATCTTGCAATCCCGAGATAATCGTCTCCATGCTCCAAATCCATTTTAAAGCCATTTTTAAGGCATTTCGCACATACATGAAATGAACACATTTTTCTCCAAAACTATAACAGATGCAAGCTTGTCCTGTTTGGTGGAGATGATATTTAATAAAATAAGTAGAAATCCACTAAAAGTTTTGTTTGGTTATCTTGCAATCCCGAGATAATCGTCTCCATGCTCCAAATCCATTTTAAAGCCATTTTTAAGGCATTTCGCGCATACATGAAATGAACACATTTTTCTCCAAAACTATAACAGATGCAAGCTTGTCCTGTTTGGTGGAGATGATATTTAATAAAATAAGTAGAAATCCACTAAAAGTTTTGTTTGGTTATCTTGCAATCCCGAGATAATCGTCTCCATGCTCCAAATCCATTTTAAAGCAATTTCAAAGGCATTTTGCGCATACATGAAATGAACACATTTTTCTCCAAAACTATAACACATGCAAGCTTGTCCTGTTTGGTGGAGATGATATTTAATAAAATAAGTAGAAATCCACTAAAAGTTTTGTTTGGTTATCTTGCAATCCCGAGATAATCGTCTCCATGCTCCAAATCCATTTTAAAGCCATTTTTAAGGCATTTCGCGCATACATGAAATGAACACATTTTTCTCCAAAACTATAACAGATGCAAGCTTGTCCTGTTTGGTGGAGATAATATTTAATAAAATAAGTAGAAATCTACTAAACGTTTCGTTTGTTTATATTGCAATCCTGAGATAATCGTCTCCATGCTCCAAATCCATTTTAAAGCCATTTCAAAGGCATTTTGCGCATACATGAAATGAACACATTTTTCTCCAAAACTATAACACATGCAAGCTTGTCCTGTTTGGTGGAGATGATATTTAATAAAATAAGTAGAAATCCACTAAAAGTTTTGTTTGGTTATCTTGCAATCCCGAGATAATCGTCTCCATGCTCCAAATCCATTTTAAAGCCATTTTTAAGGCATTTCGCGCATACATGAAATGAACACATTTTTCTCCAAAACTATAACAGATGCAAGCTTGTCCTGTTTGGTGGAGATGATATTTAATAAAATAAGTAGAAATCCACTAAAAGTTTTGTTTGGTTATCTTGCAATCCCGAGATAATCGTCTCCATGCTCCAAATCCATTTTAAAGCCATTTTTAAGGCATTTCGCACATACATGAAATGAACACATTTTTCTCCAAAACTATAACAGATGCAAGCTTGTCCTGTTTGGTGGAGATGATATTTAATAAAATAAGTAGAAATCCACTAAAAGTTTTGTTTGGTTATCTTGCAATCCCGAGATAATCGTCTCCATGCTCCAAATCCATTTTAAAGCCATTTTTAAGGCATTTCGCGCATACATGAAATGAACACATTTTTCTCCAAAACTATAACAGATGCAAGCTTGTCCTGTTTGGTGGAGATGATATTTAATAAAATAAGTAGAAATCCACTAAAAGTTTTGTTTGGTTATATTGCAATCCCGAGATAATCGTCTCCATGCTCCAAATCCATTTTAAAGCCGTTTTTAAGGCATTTCGCGCATACATGAAATGAACACATTTTTCTCCAAAACTATAACAGATGCAAGCTTGTCCTGTTTGGTGGAGATGATATTTAATAAAATAAGTAGAAATCCACTAAAAGTTTTGTTTGGTTATCTTGCAATCCCGAGATAATCGTCTCCATGCTCCAAATCCATTTTAAAGCCATTTTTAAGGCATTTCGCGCATACATGAAATGAACACATTTTTCTCCAAAACTATAACAGATGCAAGCTTGTCCTGTTTGGTGGAGATGATATTTAATAAAATAAGTAGAAATCCACTAAAAGTTTTGTTTGGTTATCTTGCAATCCCGAGATAATCGTCTCCATGCTCCAAATCCATTTTAAAGCCATTTTTAAGGCATTTCGCGCATACATGAAATGAACACATTTTTCTCCAAAACTATAACAGATGCAAGCTTGTCCTGTTTGGTGGAGATGATATTTAATAAAATAAGTAGAAATCCACTAAAAGTTTTGTTTGGTTATCTTGCAATCCCGAGATAATCGTCTCCATGCTCCAAATCCATTTTAAAGCCATTTTTAAGGCATTTCGCGCATACATGAAATGAACACATTTTTCTCCAAAACTATAACAGATGCAAGCTTGTCCTGTTTGGTGGAGATGATATTTAATAAAATAAGTAGAAATCTACTAAAAGTTTCGTTTGTTTATATTGCCATCCTGAGATAATCGTCTCCATGCTCCAAATCCATTTTAAAGCCATTTCAAAGGCATTTTGCGCATACATGAAATGAACACATTTTTCTCCAAAACTATAACACATGCAAGCTTGTCCTGTTTGGTGGAGATGATATTTAATAAAATAAGTAGAAATCCACTAAAAGTTTTGTTTGGTTATCTTGCAATCCCGAGATAATCGTCTCCATGCTCCAAATCCATTTTAAAGCCATTTTTAAGGCATTTCGCGCATACATGAAATGAACACATTTTTCTCCAAAACTATAACAGATGCAAGCTTGTCCTGTTTAGTGGAGATGATATTTAATAAAATAAGTAGAAATCCACTAAAAGTTTTGTTTGGTTATCTTGCAATCCCGAGATAATCGTCTCCATGCTCCAAATCCATTTTAAAGCCATTTTTAAGGCATTTCGCGCATACATGAAATGAACACATTTTTCTCCAAAACTATAACAGATGCAAGCTTGTCCTGTTTGGTGGAGATGATATTTAATAAAATAAGTAGAAATCCACTAAAAGTTTTGTTTGGTTATCTTGCAATCCCGAGATAATCGTCTCCATGCTCCAAATCCATTTTAAAGCCATTTTTAAGGCATTTCGCGCATACATGAAATGAACACATTTTTCTCCAAAACTATAACACATGCAAGCTTGTCCTGTTTCGTGGAGATGATATTTAATAAAATAAGTAGAAATCCACTAAAAGTTTTGTTTGGTTATCTTGCAATCCCGAGATAATCGTCTCCATGCTCCAAATCCATTTTAAAGCCATTTTTAAGGCATTTCGCGCATACATGAAATGAACACATTTTTCTCCAAAACTATAACAGATGCAAGCTTGTCCTGTTTGGTGGAGATGATATTTAATAAAATAAGTAGAAATCCACTAAAAGTTTTGTTTGGTTATCTTGCAATCCCGAGATAATCGTCTCCATGCTCCAAATCCATTTTAAAGCCATTTTTAAGGCATTTCGCGCATACATGAAATGAACACATTTTTCTCCAAAACTATAACAGATGCAAGCTTGTCCTGTTTGGTGGAGATAATATTTAATAAAATAAGTAGAAATCTACTAAAAGTTTCGTTTGTTTATATTGCCATCCTGAGATAATCGTCTCCATGCTCCAAATCCATTTTAAAGCCATTTCAAAGGCATTTTGCGCATACATGAAATGAACACATTTTTCTCCAAAACTATAACACATGCAAGCTTGTCCTGTTTGGTGGAGATGATATTTAATAAAATAAGTAGAAATCCACTAAAAGTTTTGTTTGGTTATCTTGCAATCCCGAGATAATCGTCTCCATGCTCCAAATCCATTTTAAAGCCATTTCAAAGGCATTTTGCGCATACATGAAATGAACACATTTTTCTCCAAAACTATAACACATGCAAGCTTGTCCTGTTTGGTGGAGATGATATTTAATAAAATAAGTAGAAATCCACTAAAAGTTTTGTTTGGTTATCTTGCAATCCCGAGATAATCGTCTCCATGCTCCAAATCCATTTTAAAGCCATTTTTAAGGCATTTCGCGCATACATGAAATGAACACATTTTTCTCCAAAACTATAACAGATGCAAGCTTGTCCTGTTTGGTGGAGATGATATTTAATAAAATAAGTAGAAATCCACTAAAAGTTTTGTTTGGTTATCTTACAATCCCGAGATAATCGTCTCCATGCTCCAAATCCATTTTAAAGCCATTTTTAAGGCATTTCGCGCATACATGAAATGAACACATTTTTCTCCAAAACTATAACAGATGCAAGCTTGTCCTGTTTGGTGGAGATGATATTTAATAAAATAAGTAGAAATCCACTAAAAGTTTTGTTTGGTTATCTTGCAATCCCGAGATAATCGTCTCCATGCTCCAAATCCATCTTAAAGCCATTTTTAAGGCATTTCGCGCATACATGAAATGAACACATTTTTCTCCAAAACTATAACAGATGCAAGCTTGTCCTGTTTGGTGGAGATGATATTTAATAAAATAAGTAGAAATCCACTAAAAGTTTTGTTTCGTTATATTGCAATCCCGAGATAATCGTCTCCATGCTCCAAATCCATTTTAAAGCCGTTTTTAAGGCATTTCGCGCATACATGAAATGAACACATTTTTCTCCAAAACTATAACAGATGCAAGCTTGTCCTGTTTGGTGGAGATGATATTTAATAAAATAAGTAGAAATCCACTAAAAGTTTTGTTTGGTTATCTTGCAATCCCGAGATAATCGTCTCCATGCTCCAAATCCATTTTAAAGCCATTTTTAAGGCATTTCGCGCATACATGAAATGAACACATTTTTCTCCAAAACTATAACAGATGCAAGCTTGTCCTGTTTGGTGGAGATGATATTTAATAAAATAAGTAGAAATCCACTAAAAGTTTTGTTTGGTTATCTTGCAATCCCGAGATAATCGTCTCCATGCTCCAAATCCATTTTAAAGCCATTTTTAAGGCATTTCGCGCATACATGAAATGAACACATTTTTCTCCAAAACTATAACAGATGCAAGCTTGTCCTGTTTGGTGGAGATGATATTTAATAAAATAAGTAGAAATCCACTAAAAGTTTTGTTTGGTTATCTTGCAATCCCGAGATAATCGTCTCCATGCTCCAAATCCATTTTAAAGCCATTTTTAAGGCATTTCGCGCATACATGAAATGAACACATTTTTCTCCAAAACTATAACAGATGCAAGCTTGTCCTGTTTGGTGGAGATGATATTTAATAAAATAAGTAGAAATCCACTAAAAGTTTTGTTTGGTTATCTTGCAATCCCGAGATAATCGTCTCCATGCTCCAAATCCATTTTAAAGCCATTTTTAAGGCATTTCGCGCATACATGAAATGAACACATTTTTCTCCAAAACTATAACAGATGCAAGCTTGTCCTGTTTGGTGGAGATGATATTTAATAAAATAAGTAGAAATCCACTAAAAGTTTTGTTTGGTTATCTTGCAATCCCGAGATAATCGTCTCCATGCTCCAAATCCATTTTAAAGCCATTTTTAAGGCATTTCGCGCATACATGAAATGAACACATTTTTCTCCAAAACTATAACAGATGCAAGCTTGTCCTGTTTGGTGGAGATGATATTTAATAAAATAAGTAGAAATCCACTAAAAGTTTTGTTTGGTTATCTTGCAATCCCGAGATAATCGTCTCCATGCTCCAAATCCATTTTAAAGCCATTTTTAAGGCATTTCGCGCATACATGAAATGAACACATTTTTCTCCAAAACTATAACAGATGCAAGCTTGTCCTGTTTGGTGGAGATGATATTTAATAAAATAAGTAGAAATCCACTAAAAGTTTTGTTTGGTTATCTTGCAATCCCGAGATAATCGTCTCCATGCTCCAAATCCATTTTAAAGCCATTTTTAAGGCATTTCGCGCATACATGAAATGAACACATTTTTCTCCAAAACTATAACAGATGCAAGCTTGTCCTGTTTGGTGGAGATGATATTTAATAAAATAAGTAGAAATCCACTAAAAGTTTTGTTTGGTTATCTTGCAATCCCGAGATAATCGTCTCCATGCTCCAAATCCATTTTAAAGCCATTTTTAAGGCATTTCGCGCATACATGAAATGAACACATTTTTCTCCAAAACTATAACAGATGCAAGCTTGTCCTGTTTGGTGGAGATGATATTTAATAAAATAAGTAGAAATCCACTAAAAGTTTTGTTTGGTTATCTTGCAATCCCGAGATAATCGTCTCCATGCTCCAAATCCATTTTAAAGCCATTTTTAAGGCATTTCGCGCATACATGAAATGAACACATTTTTCTCCAAAACTATAACAGATGCAAGCTTGTCCTGTTTGGTGGAGATGATATTTAATAAAATAAGTAGAAATCCACTAAAAGTTTTGTTTGGTTATCTTGCAATCCCGAGATAATCGTCTCCATGCTCCAAATCCATTTTAAAGCCATTTTTAAGGCATTTCGCGCATACATGAAATGAACACATTTTTCTCCAAAACTATAACAGATGCAAGCTTGTCCTGTTTGGTGGAGATGATATTTAATAAAATAAGTAGAAATCCACTAAAAGTTTTGTTTGGTTATCTTGCAATCCCGAGATAATCGTCTCCATGCTCCAAATCCATTTTAAAGCCATTTTTAAGGCATTTCGCGCATACATGAAATGAACACATTTTTCTCCAAAACTATAACAGATGCAAGCTTGTCCTGTTTGGTGGAGATGATATTTAATAAAATAAGTAGAAATCCACTAAAAGTTTTGTTTGGTTATCTTGCAATCCCGAGATAATCGTCTCCATGCTCCAAATCCATTTTAAAGCCATTTTTAAGGCATTTCGCGCATACATGAAATGAACACATTTTTCTCCAAAACTATAACAGATGCAAGCTTGTCCTGTTTGGTGGAGATGATATTTAATAAAATAAGTAGAAATCCACTAAAAGTTTATTTTGGTTATCTTGCAATCCCGAGATAATCGTCTCCATGCTCCAAATCCATTTTAAAGCCATTTCAAAGGCATTTTGCGCATACATGAAATGAACACATTTTTCTCCAAAACTATAACACATGCAAGCTTGTCCTGTTTGGTGGAGATGATATTTAATAAAATAAGTAGAAATCCACTAAAAGTTTTGTTTGGTTATCTTGCAATCCCAAGGTAATCGTCTCCATGCTCCAAATCCATTTTAAAGCCATTTTTAAGGCATTTCGCGCATACATGAAATGAACACATTTTTCTCCAAAACTATAACAGATGCAAGCTTGTCCTGTTTGGTGGAGATGATATTTAATAAAATAAGTAGAAATCCACTAAAAGTTTTGTTTGGTTATCTTGCAATCCCGAGATAATCGTCTCCATGCTCCAAATCCATTTTAAAGCCATTTTTAAGGCATTTCGCGCATACATGAAATGAACACATATTTCTCCAAAACTATAACAGATGCAAGCTTGTCCTGTTTGGTGGAGATGATATTTAATAAAATAAGTAGAAATCCACTAAAATTTTTGTTTGGTTATCTTGCAATCCCGAGATAATCGTCTCCATGCTCCAAATCCATTTTAAAGCCATTTTTAAGGCATTTCGCGCATACATGAAATGAACACATTTTTCTCCAAAACTATAACAGATGCAAGCTTGTCCTGTTTGGTGGAGATGATATTTAATAAAATAAGTAGAAATCCACTAAAAGTTTTGTTTGGTTATATTGCAATCCCGAGATAATCGTCTCCATGCTCCAAATCCATTTTAAAGCCATTTTTAAGGCATTTCGCGCATACATGAAATGAACACATTTTTCTCCAAAACTATAACAGATGCAAGCTTGTCCTGTTTGGTGGAGATGATATTTAATAAAATAAGTAGAAATCCACTAAAAGTTTTGTTTGGTTATCTTGCAATCCCGAGATAATCGTCTCCATGCTCCAAATCCATTTTAAAGCCATTTTTAAGGCATTTCGCGCATACATGAAATGAACACATTTTTCTCCAAAACTATAACAGATGCAAGCTTGTCCTGTTTGGTGGAGATGATATTTAATAAAATAAGTAGAAATCCACTAAAAGTTTTGTTTGGTTATCTTGCAATCCCGAGATAATCGTCTCCATGCTCCAAATCCATTTTAAAGCCATTTCAAAGGCATTTTGCGCATACATGAAATGAACACATTTTTCTCCAAAACTATAACACATGCAAGCTTGTCCTGTTTGGTGGAGATGATATTTAATAAAATAAGTAGAAATCCACTAAAGGTTTTGTTTGGTTATCTTGCAATCCCGAGATAATCGTCTCCATGCTCCAAATCCATTTTAAAGCCATTTTTAAGGCATTTCGCGCATACATGAAATGAACACATTTTTCTCCAAAACTATAACAGATGCAAGCTTCTCCTGTTTGGTGGAGATGATATTTAATAAAATAAGTAGAAATCCACTAAAAGTTTTGTTTGGTTATCTTGCAATCCCGAGATAATCGTCTCCATGCTCCAAATCCATTTTAAAGCCATTTTTAAGGCATTTCGCGCATACATGAAATGAACACATTTTTCTCCAAAACTATAACAGATGCAAGCTTGTCCTGTTTGGTGGAGATAATATTTAATAAAATAAGTAGAAATCTACTAAAAGTTTCGTTTGTTTATATTGCCATCCTGAGATAATCGTCTCCATGCTCCAAATCCATTTTAAAGCCATTTCAAAGGCATTTTGCGCATACATGAAATGAACACATTTTTCTCCAAAACTATAACACATGCAAGCTTGTCCTGTTTGGTGGAGATGATATTTAATAAAATAAGTAGAAATCCACTAAAAGTTTTGTTTGGTTATCTTGCAATCCCGAGATAATCGTCTCCATGCTCCAAATCCATTTTAAAGCCATTTTTAAGGCATTTCGCGCATACATGAAATGAACACATTTTTCTCCAAAACTATAACAGATGTAAGCTTGTCCTGTTTGGTGGAGATGATATTTAATAAAATAAGTAGAAATCCACTAAAAGTTTTGTTTGGTTATCTTGCAATCCCGAGATAATCGTCTCCATGCTCCAAATCCATTTTAAAGCCATTTTTAAGGCATTTCGCGCATACATGAAATGAACACATTTTTCTCCAAAACTATAACAGATGCAAGCTTGTCCTGTTTGGTGGAGATAATATTTAATAAAATAAGTAGAAATCTACTAAAAGTTTCGTTTGTTTATATTGCCATCCTGAGATAATCGTCTCCATGCTCCAAATCCATTTTAAAGCCATTTCAAAGGCATTTTGCGCATACATGAAATGAACACATTTTTCTCCAAAACTATAACACATGCAAGCTTGTCCTGTTTGGTGGAGATGATATTTAATAAAATAAGTAGAAATCCACTAAAAGTTTTGTTTGGTTATCTTGCAATCCCGAGATAATCGTCTCCATGCTCCAAATCCATTTTAAAGCCATTTTTAAGGCATTTCGCGCATACATGAAATGAACACATTTTTCTCCAAAACTATAACAGATGCAAGCTTGTCCTGTTTGGTGGAGATGATATTTAATAAAATAAGTAGAAATCCACTAAAAGTTTTGTTTGGTTATCTTGCAATCCCGAGATAATCGTCTCCATGCTCCAAATCCATTTTAAAGCCATTTTTAAGGCATTTCGCACATACATGAAATGAACACATTTTTCTCCAAAACTATAACAGATGCAAGCTTGTCCTGTTTGGTGGAGATGATATTTAATAAAATAAGTAGAAATCCACTAAAAGTTTTGTTTGGTTATCTTGCAATCCCGAGATAATCGTCTCCATGCTCCAAATCCATTTTAAAGCCATTTTTAAGGCATTTCGCGCATACATGAAATGAACACATTTTTCTCCAAAACTATAACAGATGCAAGCTTGTCCTGTTTGGTGGAGATGATATTTAATAAAATAAGTAGAAATCCACTAAAAGTTTTGTTTGGTTATCTTGCAATCCCGAGATAATCGTCTCCATGCTCCAAATCCATTTTAAAGCAATTTCAAAGGCATTTTGCGCATACATGAAATGAACACATTTTTCTCCAAAACTATAACACATGCAAGCTTGTCCTGTTTGGTGGAGATGATATTTAATAAAATAAGTAGAAATCCACTAAAAGTTTTGTTTGGTTATCTTGCAATCCCGAGATAATCGTCTCCATGCTCCAAATCCATTTTAAAGCCATTTTTAAGGCATTTCGCGCATACATGAAATGAACACATTTTTCTCCAAAACTATAACAGATGCAAGCTTGTCCTGTTTGGTGGAGATAATATTTAATAAAATAAGTAGAAATCTACTAAACGTTTCGTTTGTTTATATTGCCATCCTGAGATAATCGTCTCCATGCTCCAAATCCATTTTAAAGCCATTTCAAAGGCATTTTGCGCATACATGAAATGAACACATTTTTCTCCAAAACTATAACACATGCAAGCTTGTCCTGTTTGGTGGAGATGATATTTAATAAAATAAGTAGAAATCCACTAAAAGTTTTGTTTGGTTATCTTGCAATCCCGAGATAATCGTCTCCATGCTCCAAATCCATTTTAAAGCCATTTTTAAGGCATTTCGCGCATACATGAAATGAACACATTTTTCTCCAAAACTATAACAGATGCAAGCTTGTCCTGTTTGGTGGAGATGATATTTAATAAAATAAGTAGAAATCCACTAAAAGTTTTGTTTGGTTATCTTGCAATCCCGAGATAATCGTCTCCATGCTCCAAATCCATTTTAAAGCCATTTTAAGGCATTTCGCACATACATGAAATGAACACATTTTTCTCCAAAACTATAACAGATGCAAGCTTGTCCTGTTTGGTGGAGATGATATTTAATAAAATAAGTAGAAATCCACTAAAAGTTTTGTTTGGTTATCTTGCAATCCCGAGATAATCGTCTCCATGCTCCAAATCCATTTTAAAGCCATTTTTAAGGCATTTCGCGCATACATGAAATGAACACATTTTTCTCCAAAACTATAACAGATGCAAGCTTGTCCTGTTTGGTGGAGATGATATTTAATAAAATAAGTAGAAATCCACTAAAAGTTTTGTTTGGTTATATTGCAATCCCGAGATAATCGTCTCCATGCTCCAAATCCATTTTAAAGCCGTTTTTAAGGCATTTCGCGCATACATGAAATGAACACATTTTTCTCCAAAACTATAACAGATGCAAGCTTGTCCTGTTTGGTGGAGATGATATTTAATAAAATAAGTAGAAATCCACTAAAAGTTTTGTTTGGTTATCTTGCAATCCCGAGATAATCGTCTCCATGCTCCAAATCCATTTTAAAGCCATTTTTAAGGCATTTCGCGCATACATGAAATGAACACATTTTTCTCCAAAACTATAACAGATGCAAGCTTGTCCTGTTTGGTGGAGATAATATTTAATAAAATAAGTAGAAATCTACTAAACGTTTCGTTTGTTTATATTGCCATCCTGAGATAATCGTCTCCATGCTCCAAATCCATTTTAAAGCCATTTCAAAGGCATTTTGCGCATACATGAAATGAACACATTTTTCTCCAAAACTATAACACATGCAAGCTTGTCCTGTTTGGTGGAGATGATATTTAATAAAATAAGTAGAAATCCACTAAAAGTTTTGTTTGGTTATCTTGCAATCCCGAGATAATCGTCTCCATGCTCCAAATCCATTTTAAAGCCATTTTTAAGGCATTTCGCGCATACATGAAATGAACACATTTTTCTCCAAAACTATAACAGATGCAAGCTTGTCCTGTTTGGTGGAGATGATATTTAATAAAATAAGTAGAAATCCACTAAAAGTTTTGTTTGGTTATCTTGCAATCCCGAGATAATCGTCTCCATGCTCCAAATCCATTTTAAAGCCATTTTAAGGCATTTCGCACATACATGAAATGAACACATTTTTCTCCAAAACTATAACAGATGCAAGCTTGTCCTGTTTGGTGGAGATGATATTTAATAAAATAAGTAGAAATCCACTAAAAGTTTTGTTTGGTTATCTTGCAATCCCGAGATAATCGTCTCCATGCTCCAAATCCATTTTAAAGCCATTTTTAAGGCATTTCGCGCATACATGAAATGAACACATTTTTCTCCAAAACTATAACAGATGCAAGCTTGTCCTGTTTGGTGGAGATGATATTTAATAAAATAAGTAGAAATCCACTAAAAGTTTTGTTTGGTTATATTGCAATCCCGAGATAATCGTCTCCATGCTCCAAATCCATTTTAAAGCCGTTTTTAAGGCATTTCGCGCATACATGAAATGAACACATTTTTCTCCAAAACTATAACAGATGCAAGCTTGTCCTGTTTGGTGGAGATGATATTTAATAAAATAAGTAGAAATCCACTAAAAGTTTTGTTTGGTTATCTTGCAATCCCGAGATAATCGTCTCCATGCTCCAAATCCATTTTAAAGCCATTTTTAAGGCATTTCGCGCATACATGAAATGAACACATTTTTCTCCAAAACTATAACAGATGCAAGCTTGTCCTGTTTGGTGGAGATGATATTTAATAAAATAAGTAGAAATCCACTAAAAGTTTTGTTTGGTTATCTTGCAATCCCGAGATAATCGTCTCCATGCTCCAAATCCATTTTAAAGCCATTTTTAAGGCATTTCGCGCATACATGAAATGAACACATTTTTCTCCAAAACTATAACAGATGCAAGCTTGTCCTGTTTGGTGGAGATGATATTTAATAAAATAAGTAGAAATCCACTTAAAGTTTTGTTTGGTTATCTTGCAATCCCGAGATAATCGTCTCCATGCTCCAAATCCATTTTAAAGCCATTTTTAAGGCATTTCGCGCATACATGAAATGAACACATTTTTCTCCAAAACTATAACAGATGCAAGCTTGTCCTGTTTGGTGGAGATGATATTTAATAAAATAAGTAGAAATCTACTAAAAGTTTCGTTTGTTTATATTGCCATCCTGAGATAATCGTCTCCATGCTCCAAATCCATTTTAAAGCCATTTCAAAGGCATTTTGCGCATACATGAAATGAACACATTTTTCTCCAAAACTATAACACATGCAAGCTTGTCCTGTTTGGTGGAGATGATATTTAATAAAATAAGTAGAAATCCACTAAAAGTTTTGTTTGGTTATCTTGCAATCCCGAGATAATCGTCTCCATGCTCCAAATCCATTTTAAAGCCATTTTTAAGGCATTTCGCGCATACATGAAATGAACACATTTTTCTCCAAAACTATAACAGATGCAAGCTTGTCCTGTTTGGTGGAGATGATATTTAATAAAATAAGTAGAAATCCACTAAAAGTTTTGTTTGGTTATCTTGCAATCCCGAGATAATCGTCTCCATGCTCCAAATCCATTTTAAAGCCATTTTTAAGGCATTTCGCGCATACATGAAATGAACACATTTTTCTCCAAAACTATAACAGATGCAAGCTTGTCCTGTTTGGTGGAGATGATATTTAATAAAATAAGTAGAAATCCACTACAAGTTTTGTTTGGTTATCTTGCAATCCCGAGATAATCGTCTCCATGCTCCAAATCCATTTTAAAGCCATTTTTAAGGCATTTCGCGCATACATGAAATGAACACATTTTTCTCCAAAACTATAACACATGCAAGCTTGTCCTGTTTCGTGGAGATGATATTTAATAAAATAAGTAGAAATCCACTAAAAGTTTTGTTTGGTTATCTTGCAATCCCGAGATAATCGTCTCCATGCTCCAAATCCATTTTAAAGCCATTTTTAAGGCATTTCGCGCATACATGAAATGAACACATTTTTCTCCAAAACTATAACAGATGCAAGCTTGTCCTGTTTGGTGGAGATGATATTTAATAAAATAAGTAGAAATCCACTAAAAGTTTTGTTTGGTTATCTTGCAATCCCGAGATAATCGTCTCCATGCTCCAAATCCATTTTAAAGCCATTTTTAAGGCATTTCGCGCATACATGAAATGAACACATTTTTCTCCAAAACTATAACAGATGCAAGCTTGTCCTGTTTGGTGGAGATAATATTTAATAAAATAAGTAGAAATCTACTAAAAGTTTCGTTTGTTTATATTGCCATCCTGAGATAATCGTCTCCATGCTCCAAATCCATTTTAAAGCCATTTCAAAGGCATTTTGCGCATACATGAAATGAACACATTTTTCTCCAAAACTATAACACATGCAAGCTTGTCCTGTTTGGTGGAGATGATATTTAATAAAATAAGTAGAAATCCACTAAAAGTTTTGTTTGGTTATCTTGCAATCCCGAGATAATCGTCTCCATGCTCCAAATCCATTTTAAAGCCATTTCAAAGGCATTTTGCGCATACATGAAATGAACACATTTTTCTCCAAAACTATAACACATGCAAGCTTGTCCTGTTTGGTGGAGATGATATTTAATAAAATAAGTAGAAATCCACTAAAAGTTTTGTTTGGTTATCTTGCAATCCCGAGATAATCGTCTCCATGCTCCAAATCCATTTTAAAGCCATTTTTAAGGCATTTCGCGCATACATGAAATGAACACATTTTTCTCCAAAACTATAACAGATGCAAGCTTGTCCTGTTTGGTGGAGATGATATTTAATAAAATAAGTAGAAATCCACTAAAAGTTTTGTTTGGTTATCTTACAATCCCGAGATAATCGTCTCCATGCTCCAAATCCATTTTAAAGCCATTTTTAAGGCATTTCGCGCATACATGAAATGAACACATTTTTCTCCAAAACTATAACAGATGCAAGCTTGTCCTGTTTGGTGGAGATGATATTTAATAAAATAAGTAGAAATCCACTAAAAGTTTTGTTTGGTTATCTTGCAATCCCGAGATAATCGTCTCCATGCTCCAAATCCATCTTAAAGCCATTTTTAAGGCATTTCGCGCATACATGAAATGAACACATTTTTCTCCAAAACTATAACAGATGCAAGCTTGTCCTGTTTGGTGGAGATGATATTTAATAAAATAAGTAGAAATCCACTAAAAGTTTTGTTTGGTTATCTTGCAATCCCGAGATAATCGTCTCCATGCTCCAAATCCATTTTAAAGCCATTTTTAAGGCATTTCGCGCATACATGAAATGAACACATTTTTCTCCAAAACTATAACAGATGCAAGCTTGTCCTGTTTGGTGGAGATGATATTTAATAAAATAAGTAGAAATCCACTAAAAGTTTTGTTTGGTTATCTTGCAATCCCGAGATAATCGTCTCCATGCTCCAAATCCATTTTAAAGCCATTTTTAAGGCATTTCGCGCATACATGAAATGAACACATTTTTCTCCAAAACTATAACAGATGCAAGCTTGTCCTGTTTGGTGGAGATGATATTTAATAAAATAAGTAGAAATCCACTAAAAGTTTTGTTTGGTTATCTTGCAATCCCGAGATAATCGTCTCCATGCTCCAAATCCATTTTAAAGCCATTTTTAAGGCATTTCGCGCATACATGAAATGAACACATTTTTCTCCAAAACTATAACAGATGCAAGCTTGTCCTGTTTGGTGGAGATGATATTTAATAAAATAAGTAGAAATCCACTAAAAGTTTTGTTTGGTTATCTTGCAATCCCGAGATAATCGTCTCCATGCTCCAAATCCATTTTAAAGCCATTTTTAAGGCATTTCGCGCATACATGAAATGAACACATTTTTCTCCAAAACTATAACAGATGCAAGCTTGTCCTGTTTGGTGGAGATGATATTTAATAAAATAAGTAGAAATCCACTAAAAGTTTTGTTTGGTTATCTTGCAATCCCGAGATAATCGTCTCCATGCTCCAAATCCATTTTAAAGCCATTTTTAAGGCATTTCGCGCATACATGAAATGAACACATTTTTCTCCAAAACTATAACAGATGCAAGCTTGTCCTGTTTGGTGGAGATGATATTTAATAAAATAAGTAGAAATCCACTAAAAGTTTTGTTTGGTTATCTTGCAATCCCGAGATAATCGTCTCCATGCTCCAAATCCATTTTAAAGCCATTTTTAAGGCATTTCGCGCATACATGAAATGAACACATTTTTCTCCAAAACTATAACAGATGCAAGCTTGTCCTGTTTGGTGGAGATGATATTTAATAAAATAAGTAGAAATCCACTAAAAGTTTTGTTTGGTTATCTTGCAATCCCGAGATAATCGTCTCCATGCTCCAAATCCATTTTAAAGCCATTTCAAAGGCATTTTGCGCATACATGAAATGAACACATTTTTCTCCAAAACTATAACACATGCAAGCTTGTCCTGTTTGGTGGAGATGATATTTAATAAAATAAGTAGAAATCCACTAAAAGTTTTGTTTGGTTATCTTGCAATCCCGAGGTAATCGTCTCCATGCTCCAAATCCATTTTAAAGCCATTTTTAAGGCATTTCGCGCATACATGAAATGAACACATTTTTCTCCAAAACTATAACAGATGCAAGCTTGTCCTGTTTGGTGGAGATGATATTTAATAAAATAAGTAGAAATCCACTAAAAGTTTTGTTTGGTTATCTTGCAATCCCGAGATAATCGTCTCCATGCTCCAAATCCATTTTAAAGCCATTTTTAAGGCATTTCGCGCATACATGAAATGAACACATATTTCTCCAAAACTATAACAGATGCAAGCTTGTCCTGTTTGGTGGAGATGATATTTAATAAAATAAGTAGAAATCCACTAAAATTTTTGTTTGGTTATCTTGCAATCCCGAGATAATCGTCTCCATGCTCCAAATCCATTTTAAAGCCATTTTTAAGGCATTTCGCGCATACATGAAATGAACACATTTTTCTCCAAAACTATAACAGATGCAAGCTTGTCCTGTTTGGTGGAGATGATATTTAATAAAATAAGTAGAAATCCACTAAAAGTTTTGTTTGGTTATATTGCAATCCCGAGATAATCGTCTCCATGCTCCAAATCCATTTTAAAGCCATTTTTAAGGCATTTCGCGCATACATGAAATGAACACATTTTTCTCCAAAACTATAACAGATGCAAGCTTGTCCTGTTTGGTGGAGATGATATTTAATAAAATAAGTAGAAATCCACTAAAAGTTTTGTTTGGTTATCTTGCAATCCCGAGATAATCGTCTCCATGCTCCAAATCCATTTTAAAGCCATTTTTAAGGCATTTCGCGCATACATGAAATGAACACATTTTTCTCCAAAACTATAACAGATGCAAGCTTCTCCTGTTTGGTGGAGATGATATTTAATAAAATAAGTAGAAATCCACTAAAAGTTTTGTTTGGTTATCTTGCAATCCCGAGATAATCGTCTCCATGCTCCAAATCCATTTTAAAGCCATTTTTAAGGCATTTCGCGCATACATGAAATGAACACATTTTTCTCCAAAACTATAACAGATGCAAGCTTGTCCTGTTTGGTGGAGATAATATTTAATAAAATAAGTAGAAATCTACTAAAAGTTTCGTTTGTTTATATTGCCATCCTGAGATAATCGTCTCCATGCTCCAAATCCATTTTAAAGCCATTTCAAAGGCATTTTGCGCATACATGAAATGAACACATTTTTCTCCAAAACTATAACACATGCAAGCTTGTCCTGTTTGGTGGAGATGATATTTAATAAAATAAGTAGAAATCCACTAAAAGTTTTGTTTGGTTATCTTGCAATCCCGAGATAATCGTCTCCATGCTCCAAATCCATTTTAAAGCCATTTTTAAGGCATTTCGCGCATACATGAAATGAACACATTTTTCTCCAAAACTATAACAGATGTAAGCTTGTCCTGTTTGGTGGAGATGATATTTAATAAAATAAGTAGAAATCCACTAAAAGTTTTGTTTGGTTATCTTGCAATCCCGAGATAATCGTCTCCATGCTCCAAATCCATTTTAAAGCCATTTTTAAGGCATTTCGCGCATACATGAAATGAACACATTTTTCTCCAAAACTATAACAGATGCAAGCTTGTCCTGTTTGGTGGAGATAATATTTAATAAAATAAGTAGAAATCTACTAAAAGTTTCGTTTGTTTATATTGCCATCCTGAGATAATCGTCTCCATGCTCCAAATCCATTTTAAAGCCATTTCAAAGGCATTTTGCGCATACATGAAATGAACACATTTTTCTCCAAAACTATAACACATGCAAGCTTGTCCTGTTTGGTGGAGATGATATTTAATAAAATAAGTAGAAATCCACTAAAAGTTTTGTTTGGTTATCTTGCAATCCCGAGATAATCGTCTCCATGCTCCAAATCCATTTTAAAGCCATTTTTAAGGCATTTCGCGCATACATGAAATGAACACATTTTTCTCCAAAACTATAACAGATGCAAGCTTGTCCTGTTTGGTGGAGATGATATTTAATAAAATAAGTAGAAATCCACTAAAAGTTTTGTTTGGTTATCTTGCAATCCCGAGATAATCGTCTCCATGCTCCAAATCCATTTTAAAGCCATTTTTAAGGCATTTCGCACATACATGAAATGAACACATTTTTCTCCAAAACTATAACAGATGCAAGCTTGTCCTGTTTGGTGGAGATGATATTTAATAAAATAAGTAGAAATCCACTAAAAGTTTTGTTTGGTTATCTTGCAATCCCGAGATAATCGTCTCCATGCTCCAAATCCATTTTAAAGCCATTTTTAAGGCATTTCGCGCATACATGAAATGAACACATTTTTCTCCAAAACTATAACAGATGCAAGCTTGTCCTGTTTGGTGGAGATGATATTTAATAAAATAAGTAGAAATCCACTAAAAGTTTTGTTTGGTTATCTTGCAATCCCGAGATAATCGTCTCCATGCTCCAAATCCATTTTAAAGCAATTTCAAAGGCATTTTGCGCATACATGAAATGAACACATTTTTCTCCAAAACTATAACACATGCAAGCTTGTCCTGTTTGGTGGAGATGATATTTAATAAAATAAGTAGAAATCCACTAAAAGTTTTGTTTGGTTATCTTGCAATCCCGAGATAATCGTCTCCATGCTCCAAATCCATTTTAAAGCCATTTTTAAGGCATTTCGCGCATACATGAAATGAACACATTTTTCTCCAAAACTATAACAGATGCAAGCTTGTCCTGTTTGGTGGAGATAATATTTAATAAAATAAGTAGAAATCTACTAAACGTTTCGTTTGTTTATATTGCCATCCTGAGATAATCGTCTCCATGCTCCAAATCCATTTTAAAGCCATTTCAAAGGCATTTTGCGCATACATGAAATGAACACATTTTTCTCCAAAACTATAACACATGCAAGCTTGTCCTGTTTGGTGGAGATGATATTTAATAAAATAAGTAGAAATCCACTAAAAGTTTTGTTTGGTTATCTTGCAATCCCGAGATAATCGTCTCCATGCTCCAAATCCATTTTAAAGCCATTTTTAAGGCATTTCGCGCATACATGAAATGAACACATTTTTCTCCAAAACTATAACAGATGCAAGCTTGTCCTGTTTGGTGGAGATGATATTTAATAAAATAAGTAGAAATCCACTAAAAGTTTTGTTTGGTTATCTTGCAATCCCGAGATAATCGTCTCCATGCTCCAACTCCATTTTAAAGCCATTTCAAAGGCATTTTGCGCATACATGAAATGAACACATTTTTCTCCAAAACTATAACACATGCAAGCTTGTCCTGTTTGGTGGAGATGATATTTAATAAAATAAGTAGAAATCCACTAAAAGTTTTGTTTGGTTATCTTGCAATCCCGAGATAATCGTCTCCATGCTCCAAATCCATTTTAAAGCCATTTTTAAGGCATTTCGCGCATACATGAAATGAACACATTTTTCTCCAAAACTATAACAGATGCAAGCTTCTCCTGTTTGGTGGAGATGATATTTAATAAAATAAGTAGAAATCCACTAAAAGTTTTGTTTGGTTATCTTGCAATCCCGAGATAATCGTCTCCATGCTCCAAATCCATTTTAAAGCCATTTTTAAGGCATTTCGCGCATACATGAAATGAACACATTTTTCTCCAAAACTATAACAGATGCAAGCTTGTCCTGTTTGGTGGAGATAATATTTAATAAAATAAGTAGAAATCTACTAAAAGTTTCGTTTGTTTATATTGCCATCCTGAGATAATCGTCTCCATGCTCCAAATCCATTTTAAAGCCATTTCAAAGGCATTTTGCGCATACATGAAATGAACACATTTTTCTCCAAAACTATAACACATGCAAGCTTGTCCTGTTTGGTGGAGATGATATTTAATAAAATAAGTAGAAATCCACTAAAAGTTTTGTTTGGTTATCTTGCAATCCCGAGATAATCGTCTCCATGCTCCAAATCCATTTTAAAGCCATTTTTAAGGCATTTCGCGCATACATGAAATGAACACATTTTTCTCCAAAACTATAACAGATGTAAGCTTGTCCTGTTTGGTGGAGATGATATTTAATAAAATAAGTAGAAATCCACTAAAGGTTTTGTTTGGTTATCTTGCAATCCCGAGATAATCGTCTCCATGCTCCAAATCCATTTTAAAGCCATTTTTAAGGCATTTCGCGCATACATGAAATGAACACATTTTTCTCCAAAACTATAACAGATGCAAGCTTGTCCTGTTTGGTGGAGATAATATTTAATAAAATAAGTAGAAATCTACTAAAAGTTTCGTTTGTTTATATTGCCATCCTGAGATAATCGTCTCCATGCTCCAAATCCATTTTAAAGCCATTTCAAAGGCATTTTGCGCATACATGAAATGAACACATTTTTCTCCAAAACTATAACACATGCAAGCTTGTCCTGTTTGGTGGAGATGATATTTAATAAAATAAGTAGAAATCCACTAAAAGTTTTGTTTGGTTATCTTGCAATCCCGAGATAATCGTCTCCATGCTCCAAATCCATTTTAAAGCCATTTTTAAGGCATTTCGCGCATACATGAAATGAACACATTTTTCTCCAAAACTATAACAGATGCAAGCTTGTCCTGTTTGGTGGAGATGATATTTAATAAAATAAGTAGAAATCCACTAAAAGTTTTGTTTGGTTATCTTGCAATCCCGAGATAATCGTCTCCATGCTCCAAATCCATTTTAAAGCCATTTTTAAGGCATTTCGCACATACATGAAATGAACACATTTTTCTCCAAAACTATAACAGATGCAAGCTTGTCCTGTTTGGTGGAGATGATATTTAATAAAATAAGTAGAAATCCACTAAAAGTTTTGTTTGGTTATCTTGCAATCCCGAGATAATCGTCTCCATGCTCCAAATCCATTTTAAAGCCATTTTTAAGGCATTTCGCGCATACATGAAATGAACACATTTTTCTCCAAAACTATAACAGATGCAAGCTTGTCCTGTTTGGTGGAGATGATATTTAATAAAATAAGTAGAAATCCACTAAAAGTTTTGTTTGGTTATCTTGCAATCCCGAGATAATCGTCTCCATGCTCCAAATCCATTTTAAAGCAATTTCAAAGGCATTTTGCGCATACATGAAATGAACACATTTTTCTCCAAAACTATAACACATGCAAGCTTGTCCTGTTTGGTGGAGATGATATTTAATAAAATAAGTAGAAATCCACTAAAAGTTTTGTTTGGTTATCTTGCAATCCCGAGATAATCGTCTCCATGCTCCAAATCCATTTTAAAGCCATTTTTAAGGCATTTCGCGCATACATGAAATGAACACATTTTTCTCCAAAACTATAACAGATGCAAGCTTGTCCTGTTTGGTGGAGATAATATTTAATAAAATAAGTAGAAATCTACTAAACGTTTCGTTTGTTTATATTGCCATCCTGAGATAATCGTCTCCATGCTCCAAATCCATTTTAAAGCCATTTCAAAGGCATTTTGCGCATACATGAAATGAACACATTTTTCTCCAAAACTATAACACATGCAAGCTTGTCCTGTTTGGTGGAGATGATATTTAATAAAATAAGTAGAAATCCACTAAAAGTTTTGTTTGGTTATCTTGCAATCCCGAGATAATCGTCTCCATGCTCCAAATCCATTTTAAAGCCATTTTTAAGGCATTTCGCGCATACATGAAATGAACACATTTTTCTCCAAAACTATAACAGATGCAAGCTTGTCCTGTTTGGTGGAGATGATATTTAATAAAATAAGTAGAAATCCACTAAAAGTTTTGTTTGGTTATCTTGCAATCCCGAGATAATCGTCTCCATGCTCCAAATCCATTTTAAAGCCATTTTTAAGGCATTTCGCACATACATGAAATGAACACATTTTTCTCCAAAACTATAACAGATGCAAGCTTGTCCTGTTTGGTGGAGATGATATTTAATAAAATAAGTAGAAATCCACTAAAAGTTTTGTTTGGTTATCTTGCAATCCCGAGATAATCGTCTCCATGCTCCAAATCCATTTTAAAGCCATTTTTAAGGCATTTCGCGCATACATGAAATGAACACATTTTTCTCCAAAACTATAACAGATGCAAGCTTGTCCTGTTTGGTGGAGATGATATTTAATAAAATAAGTAGAAATCCACTAAAAGTTTTGTTTGGTTATCTTGCAATCCCGAGATAATCGTCTCCATGCTCCAAATCCATTTTAAAGCAATTTCAAAGGCATTTTGCGCATACATGAAATGAACACATTTTTCTCCAAAACTATAACACATGCAAGCTTGTCCTGTTTGGTGGAGATGATATTTAATAAAATAAGTAGAAATCCACTAAAAGTTTTGTTTGGTTATCTTGCAATCCCTAGATAATCGTCTCCATGCTCCAAATCCATTTTAAAGCCATTTTTAAGGCATTTCGCGCATACATGAAATGAACACATTTTTCTCCAAAACTATAACAGATGCAAGCTTGTCCTGTTTGGTGGAGATAATATTTAATAAAATAAGTAGAAATCTACTAAACGTTTCGTTTGTTTATATTGCCATCCTGAGATAATCGTCTCCATGCTCCAAATCCATTTTAAAGCCATTTCAAAGGCATTTTGCGCATACATGAAATGAACACATTTTTCTCCAAAACTATAACACATGCAAGCTTGTCCTGTTTGGTGGAGATGATATTTAATAAAATAAGTAGAAATCCACTAAAAGTTTTGTTTGGTTATCTTGCAATCCCGAGATAATCGTCTCCATGCTCCAAATCCATTTTAAAGCCATTTTTAAGGCATTTCGCGCATACATGAAATGAACACATTTTTCTCCAAAACTATAACAGATGCAAGCTTGTCCTGTTTGGTGGAGATGATATTTAATAAAATAAGTAGAAATCCACTAAAAGTTTTGTTTGGTTATCTTGCAATCCCGAGATAATCGTCTCCATGCTCCAAATCCATTTTAAAGCCATTTTTAAGGCATTTCGCGCATACATGAAATGAACACATTTTTCTCCAAAACTATAACAGATGCAAGCTTGTCCTGTTTGGTGGAGATGATATTTAATAAAATAAGTAGAAATCCACTAAAAGTTTTGTTTGGTTATCTTGCAATCCCGAGATAATCGTCTCCATGCTCCAAATCCATTTTAAAGTCATTTTTAAGGCATTTCGCGCATACATGAAATGAACACATTTTTCTCCAAAACTATAACAGATGCAAGCTTGTCCTGTTTGGTGGAGATGATATTTAATAAAATAAGTAGAAATCCACTAAAAGTTTTGTTTGGTTATCTTGCAATCCCGAGATAATCGTCTCCATGCTCCAAATCCATTTTAAAGCCATTTCAAAGGCATTTTGCGCATACAAGAAATGAACACATTTTTCTCCAAAACTATAACACATGCAAGCTTGTCCTGTTTGGTGGAGATGATATTTAATAAAATAAGTAGAAATCCACTAAAAGTTTTGTTTGGTTATCTTGCAATCCCGAGATAATCGTCTCCATGCTCCAAATCCATTTTAAAGCCATTTTTAAGGCATTTCGCGCATACATGAAATGAACACATTTTTCTCCAAAACTATAACAGATGCAAGCTTGTCCTGTTTGGTGGAGATGATATTTAATAAAATAAGTAGAAATCCACTAAAAGTTTTGTTTGGTTATCTTGCAATCCCGAGATAATCGTCTCCATGCTCCAAATCCATTTTAAAGCCATTTTTAAGGCATTTCGCGCATACATGAAATGAACACATTTTTCTCCAAAACTATAACAGATGCAAGCTTGTCCTGTTTGGTGGAGATGATATTTAATAAAATAAGTAGAAATCCACTAAAAGTTTTGTTTGGTTATATTGCAATCCCGAGATAATCGTCTCCATGCTCCAAATCCATTTTAAAGCCATTTTTAAGGCATTTCGCGCATACATGAAATGAACACATTTTTCTCCAAAACTATAACAGATGCAAGCTTGTCCTGTTTGGTGGAGATGATATTTAATAAAATAAGTAGAAATCCACTAAAAGTTTTGTTTGGTTATCTTGCAATCCCGAGATAATCGTCTCCATGCTCCAAATCCATTTAAAGCCATTTTTAAGGCATTTCGCGCATACATGAAATGAACACATTTTTCTCCAAAACTATAACAGATGCAAGCTTGTCCTGTTTGGTGGAGATGATATTTAATAAAATAAGTAGAAATCCACTAAAAGTTTTGTTTGGTTATCTTGCAATCCCGAGATAATCGTCTCCATGCTCCAAATCCATTTTAAAGCCATTTTTAAGGCATTTCGCGCATACATGAAATGAACACATTTTTCTCCAAAACTATAACAGATGCAAGCTTGTCCTGTTTGGTGGAGATGATATTTAATAAAATAAGTAGAAATCCACTAAAAGTTTTGTTTGGTTATCTTGCAATCCCGAGATAATCGTCTCCATGCTCCAAATCCATTTTAAAGCCATTTTTAAGGCATTTCGCGCATACATGAAATGAACACATTTTTCTCCAAAACTATAACAGATGCAAGCTTGTCCTGTTTGGTGGAGATGATATTTAATAAAATAAGTAGAAATCCACTAAAAGTTTTGTTTGGTTATCTTGCAATCCCGAGATAATCGTCTCCATGCTCCAAATCCATTTTAAAGCCATTTTTAAGGCATTTCGCGCATACATGAAATGAACACATTTTTCTCCAAAACTATAACAGATGCAAGCTTGTCCTGCTTGGTGGAGATGATATTTAATAAAATAAGTAGAAATCCACTAAAAGTTTTGTTTGGTTATCTTGCAATCCCGAGATAATCGTCTCCATGCTCCAAATCCATTTTAAAGCCATTTTTAAGGCATTTCGCGCATACATGAAATGAACACATTTTTCTCCAAAACTATAACAGATGCAAGCTTGTCCTGTTTGGTGGAGATGATATTTAATAAAATAAGTAGAAATCCACTAAAAGTTTTGTTTGGTTATCTTGCAATCCCGAGATAATCGTCTCCATGCTCCAAATCCATTTTAAAGCCATTTTTAAGGCATTTCGCGCATACATGAAATGAACACATTTTTCTCCAAAACTATAACAGATGCAAGCTTGTCCTGTTTGGTGGAGATGATATTTAATAAAATAAGTAGAAATCCACTAAAAGTTTTGTTTGGTTATCTTGCAATCCCGAGATAATCGTCTCCATGCTCCAAATCCATTTTAAAGCCATTTTTAAGGCATTTCGCGCATACATGAAATGAACACATTTTTCTCCAAAACTATAACAGATGCAAGCTTGTCCTGTTTGGTGGAGATGATATTTAATAAAATAAGTAGAAATCCACTAAAAGTTTTGTTTGGTTATCTTGCAATCCCGAGATAATCGTCTCCATGCTCCAAATCCATTTTAAAGCCATTTTTAAGGCATTTCGCGCATACATGAAATGAACACATTTTTCTCCAAAACTATAACAGATGCAAGCTTGTCCTGTTTGGTGGAGATGATATTTAATAAAATAAGTAGAAATCCACTAAAAGTTTTGTTTGGTTATCTTGCAATCCCGAGATAATCGTCTCCATGCTCCAAATCCATTTTAAAGCCATTTTAAGGCATTTCGCGCATACATGAAATGAACACATTTTTCTCCAAAACTATAACAGATGCAAGCTTGTCCTGTTTGGTGGAGATGATATTTAATAAAATAAGTAGAAATCCACTAAAAGTTTTGTTTGGTTATCTTGCAATCCCGAGATAATCGTCTCCATGCTCCAAATCCATTTTAAAGCCATTTTTAAGGCATTTCGCGCATACATGAAATGAACACATTTTTCTCCAAAACTATAACAGATGCAAGCTTGTCCTGTTTGGTGGAGATGATATTTAATAAAATAAGTAGAAATCCACTAAAAGTTTTGTTTGGTTATCTTGCAATCCCGAGATAATCGTCTCCATGCTCCAAATCCATTTTAAAGCCATTTTTAAGGCATTTCGCGCATACATGAAATGAACACATTTTTCTCCAAAACTATAACAGATGCAAGCTTGTCCTGTTTGGTGGAGATGATATTTAATAAAATAAGTAGAAATCCACTAAAAGTTTTGTTTGGTTATCTTGCAATCCCGAGATAATCGTCTCCATGCTCCAAATCCATTTTAAAGCCATTTTTAAGGCATTTCGCGCATACATGAAATGAACACATTTTTCTCCAAAACTATAACAGATGCAAGCTTGTCCTGTTTGGTGGAGATGATATTTAATAAAATAAGTAGAAATCCACTAAAAGTTTTGTTTGGTTATCTTGCAATCCCGAGATAATCGTCTCCATGCTCCAAATCCATTTTAAAGCCATTTTTAAGGCATTTCGCGCATACATGAAATGAACACATTTTTCTCCAAAACTATAACAGATGCAAGCTTGTCCTGTTTGGTGGAGATGATATTTAATAAAATAAGTAGAAATCCACTAAAAGTTTTGTTTGGTTATCTTGCAATCCCGAGATAATCGTCTCCATGCTCCAAATCCATTTTAAAGCCATTTTTAAGGCATTTCGCGCATACATGAAATGAACACATTTTTCTCCAAAACTATAACAGATGCAAGCTTGTCCTGTTTGGTGGAGATGATATTTAATAAAATAAGTAGAAATCCACTAAAAGTTTTGTTTGGTTATATTGCAATCCCGAGATAATCGTCTCCATGCTCCAAATCCATTTTAAAGCCATTTTTAAGGCATTTCGCGCATACATGAAATGAACACATTTTTCTCCAAAACTATAACAGATGCAAGCTTGTCCTGTTTGGTGGAGATGATATTTAATAAAATAAGTAGAAATCCACTAAAAGTTTTGTTTGGTTATCTTGCAATCCCGAGATAATCGTCTCCATGCTCCAAATCCATTTTAAAGCCATTTTTAAGGCATTTCGCGCATACATGAAATGAACACATTTTTCTCCAAAACTATAACAGATGCAAGCTTGTCCTGTTTGGTGGAGATGATATTTAATAAAATAAGTAGAAATCCACTAAAAGTTTTGTTTGGTTATCTTGCAATCCCGAGATAATCGTCTCCATGCTCCAAATCCATTTTAAAGCCATTTTTAAGGCATTTCGCGCATACATGAAATGAACACATTTTTCTCCAAAACTATAACAGATGCAAGCTTGTCCTGTTTGGTGGAGATAATATTTAATAAAATAAGTAGAAATCTACTAAAAGTTTCGTTTGTTTATATTGCCATCCTAAGATAATCGTCTCCATGCTCCAAATCCATTTTAAAGCCATTTCAAAGGCATTTTGCGCATACATGAAATGAACACATTTTTCTCCAAAACTATAACACATGCAAGCTTGTCCTGTTTGGTGGAGATGATATTTAATAAAATAAGTAGAAATCCACTAAAAGTTTTGTTTGGTTATCTTGCAATCCCGAGATAATCGTCTCCATGCTCCAAATCCATTTTAAAGCCATTTTTAAGGCATTTCGCGCATACATGAAATGAACACATTTTTCTCCAAAACTATAACAGATGCAAGCTTGTCCTGTTTGGTGGAGATGATATTTAATAAAATAAGTAGAAATCCACTAAAAGTTTTGTTTGGTTATCTTGCAATCCCGAGATAATCGTCTCCATGCTCCAAATCCATTTTAAAGCCATTTTTAAGGCATTTCGCGCATACATGAAATGAACACATTTTTCTCCAAAACTATAACAGATGCAAGCTTGTCCTGTTTGGTGGAGATGATATTTAATAAAATAAGTAGAAATCCACTAAAAGTTTTGTTTGGTTATCTTGCAATCCCGAGATAATCGTCTCCATGCTCCAAATCCATTTTAAAGCCATTTTTAAGGCATTTCGCGCATACATGAAATGAACACATTTTTCTCCAAAACTATAACAGATGCAAGCTTGTCCTGTTTGGTGGAGATGATATTTAATAAAATAAGTAGAAATCCACTAAAAGTTTTGTTTGGTTATCTTGCAATCCCGAGATAATCGTCTCCATGCTCCAAATCCATTTTAAAGCCATTTTTAAGGCATTTCGCGCATACATGAAATGAACACATTTTTCTCCAAAACTATAACAGATGCAAGCTTGTCCTGTTTGGTGGAGATAATATTTAATAAAATAAGTAGAAATCTACTAAAAGTTTCGTTTGTTTATATTGCCATCCTGAGATAATCGTCTCCATGCTCCAAATCCATTTTAAAGCTATTTCAAAGGCATTTTGCGCATACATGAAATGAACACATTTTTCTCCAAAACTATAACAGATGCAAGCTTGTCCTGTTTGGTGGAGATGATATTTAATAAAATAAGTAGAAATCCACTAAAAGTTTTGTTTGGTTATCTTGCAATCCCGAGATAATCGTCTCCATGCTCCAAATCCATTTTAAAGCCATTTTTAAGGCATTTCGCGCATACATGAAATGAACACATTTTTCTCCAAAACTATAACAGATGCAAGATTGTCCTGTTTGGTGGAGATAATATTTAATAAAATAAGTAGAAATCTACTAAAAGTTTCGTTTGTTTATATTGCCATCCTGAGATAATCGTCTCCATGCTCCAAATCCATTTTAAAGCCATTTCAAAGGCATTTTGCGCATACATGAAATGAACACATTTTTCTCCAAAACTATAACACATGCAAGCTTGTCCTGTTTGGTGGAGATGATATTTAATAAAATAAGTAGAAATCCACTAAAAGTTTTGTTTGGTTATCTTGCAATCCCGAGATAATCGTCTCCATGCTCCAAATCCATTTTAAAGCCATTTTTAAGGCATTTCGCGCATACATGAAATGAACACATTTTTCTCCAAAACTATAACAGATGCAAGCTTGTCCTGTTTGGTGGAGATGATATTTAATAAAATAAGTAGAAATCCACTAAAAGTTTTGTTTGGTTATCTTGCAATCCCGAGATAATCGTCTCCATGCTCCAAATCCATTTTAAAGCCATTTTTAAGGCATTTCGCGCATACATGAAATGAACACATTTTTCTCCAAAACTATAACACATGCAAGCTTGTCCTGTTTGGTGGAGATGATATTTAATAAAATAAGTAGAAATCCACTAAAAGTTTTGTTTGGTTATCTTGCAATCCCGAGATAATCGTCTCCATGCTCCAAATCCATTTTAAAGCCATTTTTAAGGCATTTCGCGCATACATGAAATGAACACATTTTTCTTCAAAACTATAACAGATGCAAGCTTGTCCTGTTTGGTGGAGATGATATTTAATAAAATAAGTAGAAATACACTAAAAGATTTGTTTGGTTATCTTGCAATCCCGAGATAATCGTCTCCATGCTCCAAATCCATTTTAATGCCATTTTTAAGGCATTTCGCGCATACATGAAATGAACACATTTTTCTCCAAAACTATAACAGATGCAAGCTTGTCCTGTTTGGTGGAGATGATATTTAATAAAATAAGTAGAAATCCACTAAAAGTTTTGTTTGGTTATCTTGCAATCCCGAGATAATCGTCTCCATGCTCCAAATCCATTTTAAAGCCATTTTTAAGGCATTTCGCGCATACATGAAATGAACACATTTTTCTCCAAAACTATAACAGATGCAAGCTTGTCCTGTTTGGTGGAGATGATATTTAATAAAATAAGTAGAAATCCACTAAAAGTTTTGTTTGGTTATCTTGCAATCCCGAGATAATCGTCTCCATGCTCCAAATCCATTTTAAAGCCATTTCAAAGGCATTTTGCGCATACATGAAATGAACACATTTTTCTCCAAAACTATAACAGATGCAAGCTTGTCCTGTTTGGTGGAGATGATATTTAATAAAATAAGTAGAAATCCACTAAAAGTTTTGTTTGGTTATCTTGCAATCCCGAGATAATCGTCTCCATGCTCCAAATCCATTTTAAAGCCATTTTTAAGGCATTTCGCGCATACATGAAATGAACACATTTTTCTCCAAAACTATAACAGATGCAAGCTTGTCCTGTTTGGTGGAGATGATATTTAATAAAATAAGTAGAAATCCACTAAAAGTTTTGTTTGGTTATATTGCAATCCCGAGATAATCGTCTCCATGCTCCAAATCCATTTTAAAGCCATTTTTAAGGCATTTCGCGCATACATGAAATGAACACATTTTTCTCCAAAACTATAACAGATGCAAGCTTGTCCTGTTTGGTGGAGATGATATTTAATAAAATAAGTAGAAATCCACTAAAAGTTTTGTTTGGTTATCTTGCAATCCCGAGATAATCGTCTCCATGCTCCAAATCCATTTTAAAGCCATTTTTAAGGCATTTCGCGCATACATGAAATGAACACATTTTTCTCCAAAACTATAACAGATGCAAGCTTGTCCTGTTTGGTGGAGATAATATTTAATAAAATAAGTAGAAATCTACTAAAAGTTTCGTTTGTTTATATTGCCATCCTGAGATAATCGTCTCCATGCTCCAAATCCATTTTAAAGCCATTTCAAAGGCATTTTGCGCATACATGAAATGAACACATTTTTCTCCAAAACTATAACACATGCAAGCTTGTCCTGTTTGGTGGAGATGATATTTAATAAAATAAGTAGAAATCCACTAAAAGTTTTGTTTGGTTATCTTGCAATCCCGAGATAATCGTCTCCATGCTCCAAATCCATTTTAAAGCCATTTTTAAGGCATTTCGCGCATACATGAAATGAACACATTTTTCTCCAAAACTATAACAGATGCAAGCTTGTCCTGTTTGGTGGAGATGATATTTAATAAAATAAGTAGAAATCCACTAAAAGTTTTGTTTGGTTATCTTGCAATCCCGAGATAATCGTCTCCATGCTCCAAATCCATTTTAAAGCCATTTTTAAGGCATTTCGCGCATACATGAAATGAACACATTTTTCTCCAAAACTATAACACATGCAAGCTTGTCCTGTTTGGTGGAGATGATATTTAATAAAATAAGTAGAAATCCACTAAAAGTTTTGTTTGGTTATCTTGCAATCCCGAGATAATCGTCTCCATGCTCCAAATCCATTTTAAAGCCATTTTTAAGGCATTTCGCGCATACATGAAATGAACACATTTTTCTTCAAAACTATAACAGATGCAAGCTTGTCCTGTTTGGTGGAGATGATATTTAATAAAATAAGTAGAAATCCACTAAAAGATTTGTTTGGTTATCTTGCAATCCCGAGATAATCGTCTCCATGCTCCAAATCCATTTTAATGCCATTTTTAAGGCATTTCGCGCATACATGAAATGAACACATTTTTCTCCAAAACTATAACAGATGCAAGCTTGTCCTGTTTGGTGGAGATGATATTTAATAAAATAAGTAGAAATCCACTAAAAGTTTTGTTTGGTTATCTTGCAATCCCGAGATAATCGTCTCCATGCTCCAAATCCATTTTAAAGCCATTTTTAAGGCATTTCGCGCATACATGAAATGAACACATTTTTCTCCAAAACTAAATATAAATTAAATATCATCTCCACCAAACAGGACAAGCTTGCATCTGTTATAGTTTTGGAGAAAAATGTGTTCATTTCATGTATGCGCGAAATGCCTTAAAAATGGCTTTAAAATGGATTTGGAGCATGGAGACGATTATCTCGGGATTGCAAGATAACCAAACAAAACTTTTAGTGGATTTCTACTTATTTTATTAAATATCATCTCCACCAAACAGGACAAGCTTGCATCTGTTATAGTTTTGGAGAAAAATGTGTTCATTTCATGTATGCGCGAAATGCCTTAAAAATGGCTTTAAAATGGATTTGGAGCATGGAGACGATTATCTCGGGATTGCAAGATAACCAAACAAAACTTTTAGTGGATTTCTACTTATTTTATTAAATATCATCTCCACCAAACAGGACAAGCTTGCATCTGTTATAGTTTTGGAGAAAAATGTGTTCATTTCATGTATGCGCGAAATGCCTTAAAAATGGCTTTAAAATGGATTTGGAGCATGGAGACGATTATCTCGGGATTGCAAGATAACCAAACAAAACTTTTAGTGGATTTCTACTTATTTTATTAAATATCATCTCCACCAAACAGGACAAGCTTGCATGTGTTATAGTTTTGGAGAAAAATGTGTTCATTTCATGTATGCGCAAAATGCCTTTGAAATGGCTTTAAAATGGATTTGGAGCATGGAGACGATTATCTCAGGATGGCAATATAAACAAACGAAACTTTTAGTAGATTTCTACTTATTTTATTAAATATTATCTCCACCAAACAGGACAAGCTTGCATCTGTTATAGTTTTGGAGAAAAATGTGTTCATTTCATGTATGCGCGAAATGCCTTAAAAATGGCTTTAAAATGGATTTGGAGCATGGAGACGATTATCTCGGGATTGCAAGATAACCAAACAAAACTTTTAGTGGATTTCTACTTATTTTATTAAATATCATCTCCACCAAACAGGACAAGCTTGCATCTGTTATAGTTTTGGAGAAAAATGTGTTCATTTCATGTATGCGCGAAATGCCTTAAAAATGGCTTTAAAATGGATTTGGAGCATGGAGACGATTATCTCGGGATTGCAAGATAACCAAACAAAACTTTTAGTGGATTTCTACTTATTTTATTAAATATCATCTCCACCAAACAGGACAAGCTTGCATCTGTTATAGTTTTGGAGAAAAATGTGTTCATTTCATGTATGCGCGAAATGCCTTAAAAATGGCTTTAAAATGGATTTGGAGCATGGAGACGATTATCTCGGGATTGCAAGATAACCAAACAAAACTTTTAGTGGATTTCTACTTATTTTATTAAATATCATCTCCACCAAACAGGACAAGCTTGCATGTGTTATAGTTTTGGAGAAAAATGTGTTCATTTCATGTATGCGCAAAATGCCTTTGAAATGGCTTTAAAATGGATTTGGAGCATGGAGACGATTATCTCAGGATGGCAATATAAACAAACGAAACTTTTAGTAGATTTCTACTTATTTTATTAAATATTATCTCCACCAAACAGGACAAGCTTGCATCTGTTATAGTTTTGGAGAAAAATGTGTTCATTTCATGTATGCGCGAAATGCCTTAAAAATGGCTTTAAAATGGATTTGGAGCATGGAGACGATTATCTCGGGATTGCAAGATAACCAAACAAAACTTTTAGTGGATTTCTACTTATTTTATTAAATATCATCTCCACCAAACAGGACAAGCTTGCATCTGTTATAGTTTTGGAGAAAAATGTGTTCATTTCATGTATGCGCGAAATGCCTTAAAAATGGCTTTAAAATGGATTTGGAGCATGGAGACGATTATCTCGGGATTGCAATATAACCAAACAAAACTTTTAGTGGATTTCTACTTATTTTATTAAATATCATCTCCACCAAACAGGACAAGCTTGCATCTGTTATAGTTTTGGAGAAAAATGTGTTCATTTCATGTATGCGCGAAATGCCTTAAAAATGGCTTTAAAATGGATTTGGAGCATGGAGACGATTATCTCGGGATTGCAAGATAACCAAACAAAACTTTTAGTGGATTTCTACTTATTTTATTAAATATCATCTCCACCAAACAGGACAAGCTTGCATCTGTTATAGTTTTGGAGAAAAATGTGTTCATTTCATGTATGCGCGAAATGCCTTAAAAATAGCTTTAAAATGGATTTGGAGCATGGAGACGATTATCTCGGGATTGCAAGATAACCAAACAAAACTTTTAGTGGATTTCTACTTATTTTATTAAATATCATCTCCACCAAACAGGACAAGCTTGCATCTGTTATAGTTTTGGAGAAAAATGTGTTCATTTCATGTATGCGCAAAATGCCTTTGAAATGGCTTTAAAATGGATTTGGAGCATGGAGACGATTATCTCAGGATGGCAATATAAACAAACGAAACTTTTAGTAGATTTCTACTTATTTTATTAAATATTATCTCCACCAAACAGGACAAGCTTGCATCTGTTATAGTTTTGGAGAAAAATGTGTTCATTTCATGTATGCGCGAAATGCCTTAAAAATGGCTTTAAAATGGATTTGGAGCATGGAGACGATTATCTCGGGATTGCAAGATAACCAAACAAAACTTTTAGTGGATTTCTACTTATTTTATTAAATATCATCTCCACCAAACAGGACAAGCTTGCATCTGTTATAGTTTTGGAGAAAAATGTGTTCATTTCATGTATGCGCGAAATGCCTTAAAAATGGCTTTAAAATGGATTTGGAGCATGGAGACGATTATCTCGGGATTGCAATATAACCAAACAAAACTTTTAGTGGATTTCTACTTATTTTATTAAATATCATCTCCACCAAACAGGACAAGCTTGCATCTGTTATAGTTTTGGAGAAAAATGTGTTCATTTCATGTATGCGCGAAATGCCTTAAAAATGGCTTTAAAATGGATTTGGAGCATGGAGACGATTATCTCGGGATTGCAAGATAACCAAACAAAACTTTTAGTGGATTTCTACTTATTTTATTAAATATCATCTCCACCAAACAGGACAAGCTTGCATCTGTTATAGTTTTGGAGAAAAATGTGTTCATTTCATGTATGCGCGAAATGCCTTAAAAATAGCTTTAAAATGGATTTGGAGCATGGAGACGATTATCTCGGGATTGCAAGATAACCAAACAAAACTTTTAGTGGATTTCTACTTATTTTATTAAATATCATCTCCACCAAACAGGACAAGCTTGCATCTGTTATAGTTTTGGAGAAAAATGTGTTCATTTCATGTATGCGCGAAATGCCTTAAAAATGGCTTTAAAATGGATTTGGAGCATGGAGACGATTATCTCGGGATTGCAAGATAACCAAACAAAACTTTTAGTGGATTTCTACTTATTTTATTAAATATCATCTCCACCAAACAGGACAAGCTTGCATCTGTTATAGTTTTGGAGAAAAATGTGTTCATTTCATGTATGCGCGAAATGCCTTAAAAATGGCTTTAAAATGGATTTGGAGCATGGAGACGATTATCTCGGGATTGCAAGATAACCAAACAAAACTTTTAGTGGATTTCTACTTATTTTATTAAATATCATCTCCACCAAACAGGACAAGCTTGCATGTGTTATAGTTTTGGAGAAAAATGTGTTCATTTCATGTATGCGCAAAATGCCTTTGAAATGGCTTTAAAATGGATTTGGAGCATGGAGACGATTATCTCAGGATGGCAATATAAACAAACGAAACTTTTAGTAGATTTCTACTTATTTTATTAAATATTATCTCCACCAAACAGGACAAGCTTGCATCTGTTATAGTTTTGGAGAAAAATGTGTTCATTTCATGTATGCGCGAAATGCCTTAAAAATGGCTTTAAAATGGATTTGGAGCATGGAGACGATTATCTCGGGATTGCAAGATAACCAAACAAAACTTTTAGTGGATTTCTACTTATTTTATTAAATATCATCTCCACCAAACAGGACAAGCTTGCATCTGTTATAGTTTTGGAGAAAAATGTGTTCATTTCATGTATGCGCGAAATGCCTTAAAAATGGCTTTAAAATGGATTTGGAGCATGGAGACGATTATCTCGGGATTGCAATATAACCAAACAAAACTTTTAGTGGATTTCTACTTATTTTATTAAATATCATCTCCACCAAACAGGACAAGCTTGCATCTGTTATAGTTTTGGAGAAAAATGTGTTCATTTCATGTATGCGCGAAATGCCTTAAAAATGGCTTTAAAATGGATTTGGAGCATGGAGACGATTATCTCGGGATTGCAAGATAACCAAACAAAAATTTTAGTGGATTTCTACTTATTTTATTAAATATCATCTCCACCAAACAGGACAAGCTTGCATCTGTTATAGTTTTGGAGAAAAATGTGTTCATTTCATGTATGCGCGAAATGCCTTAAAAATGGCTTTAAAATGGATTTGGAGCATGGAGACGATTATCTCGGGATTGCAAGATAACCAAACAAAACTTTTAGTGGATTTCTACTTATTTTATTAAATATCATCTCCACCAAACAGGACAAGCTTGCATCTGTTATAGTTTTGGAGAAAAATGTGTTCATTTCATGTATGCGCGAAATGCCTTAAAAATGGCTTTAAAATGGATTTGGAGCATGGAGACGATTATCTCGGGATTGCAAGATAACCAAACAAAACTTTTAGTGGATTTCTACTTATTTTATTAAATATCATCTCCACCAAACAGGACAAGCTTGCATGTGTTATAGTTTTGGAGAAAAATGTGTTCATTTCATGTATGCGCAAAATGCCTTTGAAATGGCTTTAAAATGGATTTGGAGCATGGAGACGATTATCTCGGGATTGCAAGATAACCAAACAAAACTTTTAGTGGATTTCTACTTATTTTATTAAATATCATCTCCACCAAACAGGACAAGCTTGCATCTGTTATAGTTTTGGAGAAAAATGTGTTCATTTCATGTATGCGCGAAATGCCTTAAAAATGGCTTTAAAATGGATTTGGAGCATGGAGACGATTATCTCGGGATTGCAAGATAACCAAACAAAACTTTTAGTGGATTTCTACTTATTTTATTAAATATCATCTCCACCAAACAGGACAAGCTTGCATCTGTTATAGTTTTGGAGAAAAATGTGTTCATTTCATGTATGCGCGAAATGCCTTAAAAATGGCTTTAAAATGGATTTGGAGCATGGAGACGATTATCTCGGGATTGCAAGATAACCAAACAAAACTTTTAGTGGATTTCTACTTATTTTATTAAATATCATCTCCACCAAACAGGACAAGCTTGCATCTGTTATAGTTTTGGAGAAAAATGTGTTCATTTCATGTATGCGCGAAATGCCTTAAAAATGGCTTTAAAATGGATTTGGAGCATGGAGACGATTATCTCGGGATTGCAAGATAACCAAACAAAACTTTTAGTGGATTTCTACTTATTTTATTAAATATCATCTCCACCAAACAGGACAAGCTTGCATCTGTTATAGTTTTGGAGAAAAATGTGTTCATTTCATGTATGCGCGAAATGCCTTAAAAATGGCTTTAAAATGGATTTGGAGCATGGAGACGATTATCTCGGGATTGCAATATAACCAAACAAAACTTTTAGTGGATTTCTACTTATTTTATTAAATATCATCTCCACCAAACAGGACAAGCTTGCATCTGTTATAGTTTTGGAGAAAAATGTGTTCATTTCATGTATGCGCGAAATGCCTTAAAAATGGCTTTAAAATGGATTTGGAGCATGGAGACGATTATCTCGGGATTGCAAGATAACCAAACAAAACTTTTAGTGGATTTCTACTTATTTTATTAAATATCATCTCCACCAAACAGGACAAGCTTGCATCTGTTATAGTTTTGGAGAAAAATGTGTTCATTTCATGTATGCGCGAAATGCCTTAAAAATGGCTTTAAAATGGATTTGGAGCATGGAGACGATTATCTCGGGATTGCAAGATAACCAAACAAAACTTTTAGTGGATTTCTACTTATTTTATTAAATATCATCTCCACCAAACAGGACAAGCTTGCATCTGTTATAGTTTTGGAGAAAAATGTGTTCATTTCATGTATGCGCGAAATGCCTTAAAAATGGCTTTAAAATGGATTTGGAGCATGGAGACGATTATCTCGGGATTGCAAGATAACCAAACAAAACTTTTAGTGGATTTCTACTTATTTTATTAAATATCATCTCCACCAAACAGGACAAGCTTGCATCTGTTATAGTTTTGGAGAAAAATGTGTTCATTTCATGTATGCGCGAAATGCCTTAAAAATGGCTTTAAAATGGATTTGGAGCATGGAGACGATTATCTCGGGATTGCAATATAACCAAACAAAACTTTTAGTGGATTTCTACTTATTTTATTAAATATCATCTCCACCAAACAGGACAAGCTTGCATCTGTTATAGTTTTGGAGAAAAATGTGTTCATTTCATGTATGCGCGAAATGCCTTAAAAATGGCTTTAAAATGGATTTGGAGCATGGAGACGATTATCTCGGGATTGCAAGATAACCAAACAAAAATTTTAGTGGATTTCTACTTATTTTATTAAATATCATCTCCACCAAACAGGACAAGCTTGCATCTGTTATAGTTTTGGAGAAAAATGTGTTCATTTCATGTATGCGCGAAATGCCTTAAAAATGGCTTTAAAATGGATTTGGAGCATGGAGACGATTATCTCGGGATTGCAAGATAACCAAACAAAACTTTTAGTGGATTTCTACTTATTTTATTAAATATCATCTCCACCAAACAGGACAAGCTTGCATCTGTTATAGTTTTGGAGAAAAATGTGTTCATTTCATGTATGCGCGAAATGCCTTAAAAATGGCTTTAAAATGGATTTGGAGCATGGAGACGATTATCTCGGGATTGCAAGATAACCAAACAAAACTTTTAGTGGATTTCTACTTATTTTATTAAATATCATCTCCACCAAACAGGACAAGCTTGCATGTGTTATAGTTTTGGAGAAAAATGTGTTCATTTCATGTATGCGCAAAATGCCTTTGAAATGGCTTTAAAATGGATTTGGAGCATGGAGACGATTATCTCGGGATTGCAAGATAACCAAACAAAACTTTTAGTGGATTTCTACTTATTTTATTAAATATCATCTCCACCAAACAGGACAAGCTTGCATCTGTTATAGTTTTGGAGAAAAATGTGTTCATTTCATGTATGCGCGAAATGCCTTAAAAATGGCTTTAAAATGGATTTGGAGCATGGAGACGATTATCTCGGGATTGCAAGATAACCAAACAAAACTTTTAGTGGATTTCTACTTATTTTATTAAATATCATCTCCACCAAACAGGACAAGCTTGCATCTGTTATAGTTTTGGAGAAAAATGTGTTCATTTCATGTATGCGCGAAATGCCTTAAAAATGGCTTTAAAATGGATTTGGAGCATGGAGACGATTATCTCGGGATTGCAAGATAACCAAACAAAACTTTTAGTGGATTTCTACTTATTTTATTAAATATCATCTCCACCAAACAGGACAAGCTTGCATCTGTTATAGTTTTGGAGAAAAATGTGTTCATTTCATGTATGCGCGAAATGCCTTAAAAATGGCTTTAAAATGGATTTGGAGCATGGAGACGATTATCTCGGGATTGCAAGATAACCAAACAAAACTTTTAGTGGATTTCTACTTATTTTATTAAATATCATCTCCACCAAACAGGACAAGCTTGCATCTGTTATAGTTTTGGAGAAAAATGTGTTCATTTCATGTATGCGCGAAATGCCTTAAAAATGGCTTTAAAATGGATTTGGAGCATGGAGACGATTATCTCGGGATTGCAATATAACCAAACAAAACTTTTAGTGGATTTCTACTTATTTTATTAAATATCATCTCCACCAAACAGGACAAGCTTGCATCTGTTATAGTTTTGGAGAAAAATGTGTTCATTTCATGTATGCGCGAAATGCCTTAAAAATGGCTTTAAAATGGATTTGGAGCATGGAGACGATTATCTCGGGATTGCAAGATAACCAAACAAAACTTTTAGTGGATTTCTACTTATTTTATTAAATATCATCTCCACCAAACAGGACAAGCTTGCATCTGTTATAGTTTTGGAGAAAAATGTGTTCATTTCATGTATGCGCGAAATGCCTTAAAAATGGCTTTAAAATGGATTTGGAGCATGGAGACGATTATCTCGGGATTGCAAGATAACCAAACAAAACTTTTAGTGGATTTCTACTTATTTTATTAAATATCATCTCCACCAAACAGGACAAGCTTGCATCTGTTATAGTTTTGGAGAAAAATGTGTTCATTTCATGTATGCGCGAAATGCCTTAAAAATGGCTTTAAAATGGATTTGGAGCATGGAGACGATTATCTCGGGATTGCAAGATAACCAAACAAAACTTTTAGTGGATTTCTACTTATTTTATTAAATATCATCTCCACCAAACAGGACAAGCTTGCATCTGTTATAGTTTTGGAGAAAAATGTGTTCATTTCATGTATGCGCGAAATGCCTTAAAAATGGCTTTAAAATGGATTTGGAGCATGGAGACGATTATCTCGGGATTGCAAGATAACCAAACAAAACTTTTAGTGGATTTCTACTTATTTTATTAAATATCATCTCCACCAAACAGGACAAGCTTGCATCTGTTATAGTTTTGGAGAAAAATGTGTTCATTTCATGTATGCGCGAAATGCCTTAAAAATGGCTTTAAAATGGATTTGGAGCATGGAGACGATTATCTCGGGATTGCAAGATAACCAAACAAACCTTTTAGTGGATTTCTACTTATTTTATTAAATATCATCTCCACCAAACAGGACAAGCTTGCATCTGTTATAGTTTTGGAGAAAAATGTGTTCATTTCATGTATGCGCGAAATGCCTTAAAAATGGCTTTAAAATGGATTTGGAGCATGGAGACGATTATCTCGGGATTGCAAGATAACCAAACAAAACTTTTAGTGGATTTCTACTTATTTTATTAAATATCATCTCCACCAAACAGGACAAGCTTGCATGTGTTATAGTTTTGGAGAAAAATGTGTTCATTTCATGTATGCGCAAAATGCCTTTGAAATGGCTTTAAAATGGATTTGGAGCATGGAGACGATTATCTCAGGATGGCAATATAAACAAACGAAACTTTTAGTAGATTTCTACTTATTTTATTAAATATTATCTCCACCAAACAGGACAAGCTTGCATCTGTTATAGTTTTGGAGAAAAATGTGTTCATTTCATGTATGCGCGAAATGCCTTAAAAATGGCTTTAAAATGGATTTGGAGCATGGAGACGATTATCTCGGGATTGCAAGATAACCAAACAAAACTTTTAGTGGATTTCTACTTATTTTATTAAATATCATCTCCACCAAACAGGACAAGCTTGCATCTGTTATAGTTTTGGAGAAAAATGTGTTCATTTCATGTATGCGCGAAATGCCTTAAAAATGGCTTTAAAATGGATTTGGAGCATGGAGACGATTATCTCGGGATTGCAATATAACCAAACAAAACTTTTAGTGGATTTCTACTTATTTTATTAAATATCATCTCCACCAAACAGGACAAGCTTGCATCTGTTATAGTTTTGGAGAAAAATGTGTTCATTTCATGTATGCGCGAAATGCCTTAAAAATGGCTTTAAAATGGATTTGGAGCATGGAGACGATTATCTCGGGATTGCAAGATAACCAAACAAAAATTTTAGTGGATTTCTACTTATTTTATTAAATATCATCTCCACCAAACAGGACAAGCTTGCATCTGTTATAGTTTTGGAGAAAAATGTGTTCATTTCATGTATGCGCGAAATGCCTTAAAAATGGCTTTAAAATGGATTTGGAGCATGGAGACGATTATCTCGGGATTGCAAGATAACCAAACAAAACTTTTAGTGGATTTCTACTTATTTTATTAAATATCATCTCCACCAAACAGGACAAGCTTGCATCTGTTATAGTTTTGGAGAAAAATGTGTTCATTTCATGTATGCGCGAAATGCCTTAAAAATGGCTTTAAAATGGATTTGGAGCATGGAGACGATTATCTCGGGATTGCAAGATAACCAAACAAAACTTTTAGTGGATTTCTACTTATTTTATTAAATATCATCTCCACCAAACAGGACAAGCTTGCATGTGTTATAGTTTTGGAGAAAAATGTGTTCATTTCATGTATGCGCAAAATGCCTTTGAAATGGCTTTAAAATGGATTTGGAGCATGGAGACGATTATCTCGGGATTGCAAGATAACCAAACAAAACTTTTAGTGGATTTCTACTTATTTTATTAAATATCATCTCCACCAAACAGGACAAGCTTGCATCTGTTATAGTTTTGGAGAAAAATGTGTTCATTTCATGTATGCGCGAAATGCCTTAAAAATGGCTTTAAAATGGATTTGGAGCATGGAGACGATTATCTCGGGATTGCAAGATAACCAAACAAAACTTTTAGTGGATTTCTACTTATTTTATTAAATATCATCTCCACCAAACAGGACAAGCTTGCATCTGTTATAGTTTTGGAGAAAAATGTGTTCATTTCATGTATGCGCGAAATGCCTTAAAAATGGCTTTAAAATGGATTTGGAGCATGGAGACGATTATCTCGGGATTGCAAGATAACCAAACAAAACTTTTAGTGGATTTCTACTTATTTTATTAAATATCATCTCCACCAAACAGGACAAGCTTGCATCTGTTATAGTTTTGGAGAAAAATGTGTTCATTTCATGTATGCGCGAAATGCCTTAAAAATGGCTTTAAAATGGATTTGGAGCATGGAGACGATTATCTCGGGATTGCAAGATAACCAAACAAAACTTTTAGTGGATTTCTACTTATTTTATTAAATATCATCTCCACCAAACAGGACAAGCTTGCATGTGTTATAGTTTTGGAGAAAAATGTGTTCATTTCATGTATGCGCAAAATGCCTTTGAAATGGCTTTAAAATGGATTTGGAGCATGGAGACGATTATCTCAGGATGGCAATATAAACAAACGAAACTTTTAGTAGATTTCTACTTATTTTATTAAATATTATCTCCACCAAACAGGACAAGCTTGCATCTGTTATAGTTTTGGAGAAAAATGTGTTCATTTCATGTATGCGCGAAATGCCTTAAAAATGGCTTTAAAATGGATTTGGAGCATGGAGACGATTATCTCGGGATTGCAAGATAACCAAACAAAACTTTTAGTGGATTTCTACTTATTTTATTAAATATCATCTCCACCAAACAGGACAAGCTTGCATCTGTTATAGTTTTGGAGAAAAATGTGTTCATTTCATGTATGCGCGAAATGCCTTAAAAATGGCTTTAAAATGGATTTGGAGCATGGAGACGATTATCTCGGGATTGCAAGATAACCAAACAAAACTTTCAGTGGATTTCTACTTATTTTATTAAATATCATCTCCACCAAACAGGACAAGCTTGCATCTGTTATAGTTTTGGAGAAAAATGTGTTCATTTCATGTATGCGCGAAATGCCTTAAAAATGGCTTTAAAATGGATTTGGAGCATGGAGACGATTATCTCGGGATTGCAAGATAACCAAACAAAAATTTTAGTGGATTTCTACTTATTTTATTAAATATCATCTCCACCAAACAGGACAAGCTTGCATCTGTTATAGTTTTGGAGAAAAATGTGTTCGTTTCATGTATGCGCGAAATGCCTTAAAAATGGCTTTAAAATGGATTTGGAGCATGGAGACGATTATCTCGGGATTGCAAGATAACCAAACAAAACTTTTAGTGGATTTCTACTTATTTTATTAAATATCATCTCCACCAAACAGGACAAGCTTGCATCTGTTATAGTTTTGGAGAAAAATGTGTTCATTTCATGTATGCGCGAAATGCCTTAAAAATGGTTTTAAAATGGATTTGGAGCATGGAGACGATTATCTCGGGATTGCAAGATAACCAAACAAAACTTTTAGTGGATTTCTACTTATTTTATTAAATATCATCTCCACCAAACAGGACAAGCTTGCATCTGTTATAGTTTTGGAGAAAAATGTGTTCATTTCATGTATGCGCAAAATGCCTTTGAAATGGCTTTAAAATGGATTTGGAGCATGGAGACGATTATCTCGGGATTGCAAGATAACCAAACAAAACTTTTAGTGGATTTCTACTTATTTTATTAAATATCATCTCCACCAAACAGGACAAGCTTGCATCTGTTATAGTTTTGGAGAAAAATGTGTTCATTTCATGTATGCGCGAAATGCCTTAAAAATGGCTTTAAAATGGATTTGGAGCATGGAGACGATTATCTCGGGATTGCAAGATAACCAAACAAAACTTTTAGTGGATTTCTACTTATTTTATTAAATATCATCTCCACCAAACAGGACAAGCTTGCATCTGTTATAGTTTTGGAGAAAAATGTGTTCATTTCATGTATGCGCGAAATGCCTTAAAAATGGCTTTAAAATGGATTTGGAGCATGGAGACGATTATCTCGGGATTGCAAGATAACCAAACAAAACTTTTAGTGGATTTCTACTTATTTTATTAAATATCATCTCCACCAAACAGGACAAGCTTGCATCTGTTATAGTTTTGGAGAAAAATGTGTTCATTTCATGTATGCGCGAAATGCCTTAAAAATGGCTTTAAAATGGATTTGGAGCATGGAGACGATTATCTCGGGATTGCAAGATAACCAAACAAAACTTTTAGTGGATTTCTACTTATTTTATTAAATATCATCTCCACCAAACAGGACAAGCTTGCATCTGTTATAGTTTTGGAGAAAAATGTGTTCATTTCATGTATGCGCGAAATGCCTTAAAAATGGCTTTAAAATGGATTTGGAGCATGGAGACGATTATCTCGGGATTGCAAGATAACCAAACAAAACTTTTAGTGGATTTCTACTTATTTTATTAAATATCATCTCCACCAAACAGGACAAGCTTGCATGTGTTATAGTTTTGGAGAAAAATGTGTTCATTTCATGTATGCGCAAAATGCCTTTGAAATAGCTTTAAAATGGATTTGGAGCATGGAGACGATTATCTCAGGATGGCAATATAAACAAACGAAACTTTTAGTAGATTTCTACTTATTTTATTAAATATTATCTCCACCAAACAGGACAAGCTTGCATCTGTTATAGTTTTGGAGAAAAATGTGTTCATTTCATGTATGCGCGAAATGCCTTAAAAATGGCTTTAAAATGGATTTGGAGCATGGAGACGATTATCTCGGGATTGCAAGATAACCAAACAAAACTTTTAGTGGATTTCTACTTATTTTATTAAATATCATCTCCACCAAACAGGACAAGCTTGCATCTGTTATAGTTTTGGAGAAAAATGTGTTCATTTCATGTATGCGCGAAATGCCTTAAAAATGGCTTTAAAATGGATTTGGAGCATGGAGACGATTATCTCGGGATTGCAATATAACCAAACAAAACTTTTAGTGGATTTCTACTTATTTTATTAAATATCATCTCCACCAAACAGGACAAGCTTGCATCTGTTATAGTTTTGGAGAAAAATGTGTTCATTTCATGTATGCGCGAAATGCCTTAAAAATGGCTTTAAAATGGATTTGGAGCATGGAGACGATTATCTCGGGATTGCAAGATAACCAAACAAAAATTTTAGTGGATTTCTACTTATTTTATTAAATATCATCTCCACCAAACAGGACAAGCTTGCATCTGTTATAGTTTTGGAGAAAAATGTGTTCATTTCATGTATGCGCGAAATGCCTTAAAAATGGCTTTAAAATGGATTTGGAGCATGGAGACGATTATCTCGGGATTGCAAGATAACCAAACAAAACTTTTAGTGGATTTCTACTTATTTTATTAAATATCATCTCCACCAAACAGGACAAGCTTGCATCTGTTATAGTTTTGGAGAAAAATGTGTTCATTTCATGTATGCGCGAAATGCCTTAAAAATGGCTTTAAAATGGATTTGGAGCATGGAGACGATTATCTCGGGATTGCAAGATAACCAAACAAAACTTTTAGTGGATTTCTACTTATTTTATTAAATATCATCTCCACCAAACAGGACAAGCTTGCATGTGTTATAGTTTTGGAGAAAAATGTGTTCATTTCATGTATGCGCGAAATGCCTTAAAAATGGCTTTAAAATGGATTTGGAGCATGGAGACGATTATCTCGGGATTGCAAGATAACCAAACAAAACTTTTAGTGGATTTCTACTTATTTTATTAAATATCATCTCCACCAAACAGGACAAGCTTGCATCTGTTATAGTTTTGGAGAAAAATGTGTTCATTTCATGTATGCGCGAAATGCCTTAAAAATGGCTTTAAAATGGATTTGGAGCATGGAGACGATTATCTCGGGATTGCAAGATAACCAAACAAAACTTTTAGTGGATTTCTACTTATTTTATTAAATATCATCTCCACCAAACAGGACAAGCTTGCATCTGTTATAGTTTTGGAGAAAAATGTGTTCATTTCATGTATGCGCGAAATGCCTTAAAAATGGCTTTAAAATGGATTTGGAGCATGGAGACGATTATCTCGGGATTGCAAGATAACCAAACAAAACTTTTAGTGGATTTCTACTTATTTTATTAAATATCATCTCCACCAAACAGGACAAGCTTGCATCTGTTATAGTTTTGGAGAAAAATGTGTTCATTTCATGTATGCGCGAAATGCCTTAAAAATGGCTTTAAAATGGATTTAGAGCATGGAGACGATTATTTTGGGATTGCAAGATAACCAAACAAAACTTTTAGTGGATTTCTACTTATTTTATTAAATATCATCTCCACCAAACAGGACAAGCTTGCATGTGTTATAGTTTTGGAGAAAAATGTGTTCATTTCATGTATGCGCAAAATGCCTTTGAAATGGCTTTAAAATGGATTTGGAGCATGGAGACGATTATCTCGGGATTGCAAGATAACCAAACAAAACTTTTAGTGGATTTCTACTTATTTTATTAAATATCATCTCCACCAAACAGCACAAGCTTGCATCTGTTATAGTTTTGGAGAAAAATGTGTTCATTTCATGTATGCGCGAAATGCCTTAAAAATGGCTTTAAAATGGATTTGGAGCATGGAGACGATTATCTCGGGATTGCAATATAACCAAACAAAACTATTAGTGGATTTCTACTTATTTTATTAAATATCATCTCCACCAAACAGGACAAGCTTGCATCTGTTATAGTTTTGGAGAAAAATGTGTTCATTTCATGTATGCGCGAAATGCCTTAAAAATGGCTTTAAAATGGATTTGGAGCATGGAGACGATTATCTCGGGATTGCAAGATAACCAAACAAAAATTTTAGTGGATTTCTACTTATTTTATTAAATATCATCTCCACCAAACAGGACAAGCTTGCATCTGTTATAGTTTTGGAGAAAAATGTGTTCATTTCATGTATGCGCGAAATGCCTTAAAAATGGCTTTAAAATGGATTTGGAGCATGGAGACGATTATCTCGGGATTGCAAGATAACCAAACAAAACTTTTAGTGGATTTCTACTTATTTTATTAAATATCATCTCCACCAAACAGGACAAGCTTGCATCTGTTATAGTTTTGGAGAAAAATGTGTTCATTTCATGTATGCGCGAAATGCCTTAAAAATGGCTTTAAAATGGATTTGGAGCATGGAGACGATTATCTCGGGATTGCAAGATAACCAAACAAAACTTTTAGTGGATTTCTACTTATTTTATTAAATATCATCTCCACCAAACAGGACAAGCTTGCATCTGTTATAGTTTTGGAGAAAAATGTGTCCATTTCATGTATGCGCGAAATGCCTTAAAAATGGCTTTAAAATGGATTTGGAGCATGGAGACGATTATCTCGGGATTGCAATATAACCAAACAAAACTTTTAGTGGATTTCTACTTATTTTATTAAATATCTCCACCAAACAGGACAAGCTTGCATCTGTTATAGTTTTGGAGAAAAATGTGTTCATTTCATGTATGCGCGAAATGCCTTAAAAATGGATTTAAAATGGATTTGGAGCATGGAGACGATTATCTCGGGATTGCAAGATAACCAAACAAAACTTTTAGTGGATTTCTACTTATTTTATTAAATATCATCTCCACCAAACAGGACAAGCTTGCATCTGTTATAGTTTTGGAGAAAAATGTGTTCATTTCATGTATGCGCGAAATGCCTTAAAAATGGCTTTAAAATGGATTTGGAGCATGGAGACGATTATCTCGGGATTGCAAGATAACCAAACAAAACTTTTAGTGGATTTCTACTTATTTTATTAAATATCATCTCCACCAAACAGGACAAGCTTGCATCTGTTATAGTTTTGGAGAAAAATGTGTTCATTTCATGTATGCGCGAAATGCCTTAAAAATGGCTTTAAAATGGATTTGGAGCATGGAGACGATTATCTCGGGATTGCAAGATAACCAAACAAAACTTTTAGTGGATTTCTACTTATTTTATTAAATATCATCTCCACCAAACAGGACAAGCTTGCATGTGTTATAGTTTTGGAGAAAAATGTGTTCATTTCATGTATGCGCAAAATGCCTTTGAAATAGCTTTAAAATGGATTTGGAGCATGGAGACGATTATCTCAGGATGGCAATATAAACAAACGAAACTTTTAGTAGATTTCTACTTATTTTATTAAATATTATCTCCACCAAACAGGACAAGCTTGCATCTGTTATAGTTTTGGAGAAAAATGTGTTCATTTCATGTATGCGCGAAATGCCTTAAAAATGGCTTTAAAATGGATTTGGAGCATGGAGACGATTATCTCGGGATTGCAAGATAACCAAACAAAACTTTTAGTGGATTTCTACTTATTTTATTAAATATCATCTCCACCAAACAGGACAAGCTTGCATCTGTTATAGTTTTGGAGAAAAATGTGTTCATTTCATGTATGCGCGAAATGCCTTAAAAATGGCTTTAAAATGGATTTGGAGCATGGAGACGATTATCTCGGGATTGCAATATAACCAAACAAAACTTTTAGTGGATTTCTACTTATTTTATTAAATATCATCTCCACCAAACAGGACAAGCTTGCATCTGTTATAGTTTTGGAGAAAAATGTGTTCATTTCATGTATGCGCGAAATGCCTTAAAAATGGCTTTAAAATGGATTTGGAGCATGGAGACGATTATCTCGGGATTGCAAGATAACCAAACAAAAATTATAGTGGATTTCTACTTATTTTATTAAATATCATCTCCACCAAACAGGACAAGCTTGCATCTGTTATAGTTTTGGAGAAAAATGTGTTCATTTCATGTATGCGCGAAATGCCTTAAAAATGGCTTTAAAATGGATTTGGAGCATGGAGACGATTATCTCGGGATTGCAAGATAACCAAACAAAACTTTTAGTGGATTTCTACTTATTTTATTAAATATCATCTCCACCAAACAGGACAAGCTTGCATCTGTTATAGTTTTGGAGAAAAATGTGTTCATTTCATGTATGCGCGAAATGCCTTAAAAATGGCTTTAAAATGGATTTGGAGCATGGAGACGATTATCTCGGGATTGCAAGATAACCAAACAAAACTTTTAGTGGATTTCTACTTATTTTATTAAATATCATCTCCACCAAACAGGACAAGCTTGCATGTGTTATAGTTTTGGAGAAAAATGTGTTCATTTCATGTATGCGCGAAATGCCTTAAAAATGGCTTTAAAATGGATTTGGAGCATGGGGACGATTATCTCGGGATTGCAAGATAACCAAACAAAACTTTTAGTGGATTTCTACTTATTTTATTAAATATCATCTCCACCAAACAGGACAAGCTTGCATCTGTTATAGTTTTGGAGAAAAATGTGTTCATTTCATGTATGCGCGAAATGCCTTAAAAATGGCTTTAAAATGGATTTGGAGCATGGAGACGATTATCTCGGGATTGCAAGATAACCAAACAAAACTTTTAGTGGATTTCTACTTATTTTATTAAATATCATCTCCACCAAACAGGACAAGCTTGCATCTGTTATAGTTTTGGAGAAAAATGTGTTCATTTCATGTATGCGCGAAATGCCTTAAAAATGGCTTTAAAATGGATTTGGAGCATGGAGACGATTATCTCGGGATTGCAAGATAACCAAACAAAACTTTTAGTGGATTTCTACTTATTTTATTAAATATCATCTCCACCAAACAGGACAAGCTTGCATGTGTTATAGTTTTGGAGAAAAATGTGTTCATTTCATGTATGCGCAAAATGCCTTTGAAATGGCTTTAAAATGGATTTGGAGCATGGAGACGATTATCTCAGGATGGCAATATAAACAAACGAAACTTTTAGTAGATTTCTACTTATTTTATTAAATATTATCTCCACCAAACAGGACAAGCTTGCATCTGTTATAGTTTTGGAGAAAAATGTGTTCATTTCATGTATGCGCGAAATGCCTTAAAAATGGCTTTAAAATGGATTTGGAGCATGGAGACGATTATCTCGGGATTGCAAGATAACCAAACAAAACTTTTAGTGGATTTCTACTTATTTTATTAAATATCATCTCCACCAAACAGGACAAGCTTGCATCTGTTATAGTTTTGGAGAAAAATGTGTTCATTTCATGTATGCGCGAAATGCCTTAAAAATGGCTTTAAAATGGATTTGGAGCATGGAGACGATTATCTCGGGATTGCAATATAACCAAACAAAACTATTAGTGGATTTCTACTTATTTTATTAAATATCATCTCCACCAAACAGGACAAGCTTGCATCTGTTATAGTTTTGGAGAAAAATGTGTTCATTTCATGTATGCGCGAAATGCCTTAAAAATGGCTTTAAAATGGATTTGGAGCATGGAGACGATTATCTCGGGATTGCAAGATAACCAAACAAAAATTTTAGTGGATTTCTACTTATTTTATTAAATATCATCTCCACCAAACAGGACAAGCTTGCATCTGTTATAGTTTTGGAGAAAAATGTGTTCATTTCATGTATGCGCGAAATGCCTTAAAAATGGCTTTAAAATGGATTTGGAGCATGGAGACGATTATCTCGGGATTGCAAGATAACCAAACAAAACTTTTAGTGGATTTCTACTTATTTTATTAAATATCATCTCCACCAAACAGGACAAGCTTGCATCTGTTATAGTTTTGGAGAAAAATGTGTTCATTTCATGTATGCGCGAAATGCCTTAAAAATGGCTTTAAAATGGATTTGGAGCATGGAGACGATTATCTCGGGATTGCAAGATAACCAAACAAAACTTTTAGTGGATTTCTACTTATTTTATTAAATATCATCTCCACCAAACAGGACAAGCTTGCATCTGTTATAGTTTTGGAGAAAAATGTGTTCATTTCATGTATGCGCGAAATGCCTTAAAAATGGCTTTAAAATGGATTTGGAGCATGGAGACGATTATCTCGGGATTGCAAGATAACCAAACAAAACTTTTAGTGGATTTCTACTTATTTTATTAAATATCATCTCCACCAAACAGGACAAGCTTGCATCTGTTATAGTTTTGGAGAAAAATGTGTTCATTTCATGTATGCGCGAAATGCCTTAAAAATGGCTTTAAAATGGATTTGGAGCATGGAGACGATTATCTCGGGATTGCAAGATAACCAAACAAAACTTTTAGTGGATGTCTACTTATTTTATTAAATATCATCTCCACCAAACAGGACAAGCTTGCATGTGTTATAGTTTTGGAGAAAAATGTGTTCATTTCATGTATGCGCAAAATGCCTTTGAAATGGCTTTAAAATGGATTTGGAGCATGGAGACGATTATCTCGGGATTGCAAGATAACCAAACAAAACTTTTAGTGGATTTCTACTTATTTTATTAAATATCATCTCCACCAAACAGGACAAGCTTGCATCTGTTATAGTTTTGGAGAAAAATGTGTTCATTTCATGTATGCGCGAAATGCCTTAAAAATGGCTTTAAAATGGATTTGGAGCATGGAGACGATTATCTCGGGATTGCAAGATAACCAAACAAAACTTTTAGTGGATTTCTACTTATTTTATTAAATATCATCTCCACCAAACAGGACAAGCTTGCATCTGTTATAGTTTTGGAGAAAAATGTGTTCATTTCATGTATGCGCGAAATGCCTTAAAAATGGCTTTAAAATGGATTTGGAGCATGGAGACGATTATCTCGGGATTGCAAGATAACCAAACAAAACTTTTAGTGGATTTCTACTTATTTTATTAAATATCATCTCCACCAAACAGGACAAGCTTGCATCTGTTATAGTTTTGGAGAAAAATGTGTTCATTTCATGTATGCGCGAAATGCCTTAAAAATGGCTTTAAAATGGATTTGGAGCATGGAGACGATTATCTCGGGATTGCAAGATAACCAAACAAAACTTTTAGTGGATTTCTACTTATTTTATTAAATATCATCTCCACCAAACAGGACAAGCTTGCATCTGTTATAGTTTTGGAGAAAAATGTGTTCATTTCATGTATGCGCGAAATGCCTTAAAAATGGCTTTAAAATGGTTTTGGAGCATGGAGACGATTATCTCGGGATTGCAAGATAACCAAACAAAACTTTTAGTGGATTTCTACTTATTTTATTAAATATCATCTCCACCAAACAGGACAAGCTTGCATGTGTTATAGTTTTGGAGAAAAATGTGTTCATTTCATGTATGCGCAAAATGCCTTAAAAATGGCTTTAAAATGGATTTGGAGCCTGGAGACGATTATCTCGGGATTGCAAGATAACCAAACAAAACTTTTAGTGGATTTCTACTTATTTTATTAAATATCATCTCCACCAAACAGGACAAGCTTGCATCTGTTATAGTTTTGGAGAAAAATGTGTTCATTTCATGTATGCGCGAAATGCCTTAAAAATGGCTTTAAAATGGATTTGGAGCATGGAGACGATTATCTCGGGATTGCAAGATAACCAAACAAAACTTTTAGTGGATTTCTACTTATTTTATTAAATATCATCTCCACCAAACAGGACAAGCTTGCATCTGTTATAGTTTTGGAGAAAAATGTGTTCATTTCATGTATGCGCGAAATGCCTTAAAAATGGCTTTAAAATGGATTTGGAGCATGGAGACGATTATCTCGGGATTGCAAGATAACCAAACAAAACTTTTAGTGGATTTCTACTTATTTTATTAAATATCATCTCCACCAAACAGGACAAGCTTGCATCTGTTATAGTTTTGGAGAAAAATGTGTTCATTTCATGTATGCGCGAAATGCCTTAAAAATGGCTTTAAAATGGATTTGGAGCATGGAGACGATTATCTCGGGATTGCAAGATAACCAAACAAAACTTTTAGTGGATTTCTACTTATTTTATTAAATATCATCTCCACCAAACAGGACAAGCTTGCATGTGTTATAGTTTTGGAGAAAAATGTGTTCATTTCATGTATGCGCAAAATGCCTTAAAAATGGCTTTAAAATGGATTTGGAGCATGGAGACGATTATCTCGGGATTGCAAGATAACCAAACAAAACTTTTAGTGGATTTCTACTTATTTTATTAAATATCATCTCCACCAAACAGGACAAGCTTGCATCTGTTATAGTTTTGGAGAAAAATGTGTTCATTTCATGTATGCGCGAAATGCCTTAAAAATGGCTTTAAAATGGATTTGGAGCATGGAGACGATTATCTCGGGATTGCAAGATAACCAAACAAAACTTTTAGTGGATTTCTACTTATTTTATTAAATATCATCTCCACCAAACAGGACAAGCTTGCATGTGTTATAGTTTTGGAGAAAAATGTGTTCATTTCATGTATGCGCAAAATGCCTTTGAAATGGCTTTAAAATGGATTTGGAGCATGGAGACGATTATCTCGGGATTGCAAGATAACCAAACAAAACTTTTAGTGGATTTCTACTTATTTTATTAAATATCATCTCCACCAAACAGGACAAGCTTGCATCTGTTATAGTTTTGGAGAAAAATGTGTTCATTTCATGTATGCGCGAAATGCCTTAAAAATGGCTTTAAAATGGATTTGGAGCATGGAGACGATTATCTCGGGATTGCAAGATAACCAAACAAAACTTTTAGTGGATTTCTACTTATTTTATTAAATATCATCTCCACCAAACAGGACAAGCTTGCATCTGTTATAGTTTTGGAGAAAAATGTGTTCATTTCATGTATGCGCGAAATGCCTTAAAAATGGCTTTAAAATGGATTTGGAGCATGGAGACGATTATCTCGGGATTGCAAGATAACCAAACAAAACTTTTAGTGGATTTCTACTTATTTTATTAAATATCATCTCCACCAAACAGGACAAGCTTGCATCTGTTATAGTTTTGGAGAAAAATGTGTTCATTTCATGTATGCGCGAAATGCCTTAAAAATGGCTTTAAAATGGATTTGGAGCATGAAGACGATTATCTCGGGATTGCAAGATAACCAAACAAAACTTTTAGTGGATTTCTACTTATTTTATTAAATATCATCTCCACCAAACAGGACAAGCTTGCATCTGTTATAGTTTTGGAGAAAAATGTGTTCATTTCATGTATGCGCGAAATGCCTTAAAAATGGCTTTAAAATGGTTTTGGAGCATGGAGACGATTATCTCGGGATTGCAAGATAACCAAACAAAACTTTTAGTGGATTTCTACTTATTTTATTAAATATCATCTCCACCAAACAGGACAAGCTTGCATGTGTTATAGTTTTGGAGAAAAATGTGTTCATTTCATGTATGCGCAAAATGCCTTAAAAATGGCTTTAAAATGGATTTGGAGCCTGGAGACGATTATCTCGGGATTGCAAGATAACCAAACAAAACTTTTAGTGGATTTCTACTTATTTTATTAAATATCATCTCCACCAAACAGGACAAGCTTGCATCTGTTATAGTTTTGGAGAAAAATGTGTTCATTTCATGTATGCGCGAAATGCCTTAAAAATGGCTTTAAAATGGATTTGGAGCATGGAGACGATTATCTCGGGATTGCAAGATAACCAAACAAAACTTTTAGTGGATTTCTACTTATTTTATTAAATATCATCTCCACCAAACAGGACAAGCTTGCATCTGTTATAGTTTTGGAGAAAAATGTGTTCATTTCATGTATGCGCGAAATGCCTTAAAAATGGCTTTAAAATGGATTTGGAGCATGGAGACGATTATCTCGGGATTGCAAGATAACCAAACAAAACTTTTAGTGGATTTCTACTTATTTTATTAAATATCATCTCCACCAAACAGGACAAGCTTGCATCTGTTATAGTTTTGGAGAAAAATGTGTTCATTTCATGTATGCGCGAAATGCCTTAAAAATGGCTTTAAAATGGATTTGGAGCATGGAGACGATTATCTCGGGATTGCAAGATAACCAAACAAAACTTTTAGTGGATTTCTACTTATTTTATTAAATATCATCTCCACCAAACAGGACAAGCTTGCATGTGTTATAGTTTTGGAGAAAAATGTGTTCATTTCATGTATGCGCAAAATGCCTTAAAAATGGCTTTAAAATGGATTTGGAGCATGGAGACGATTATCTCGGGATTGCAAGATAACCAAACAAAACTTTTAGTGGATTTCTACTTATTTTATTAAATATCATCTCCACCAAACAGGACAAGCTTGCATCTGTTATAGTTTTGGAGAAAAATGTGTTCATTTCATGTATGCGCGAAATGCCTTAAAAATGGCTTTAAAATGGATTTGGAGCATGGAGACGATTATCTCGGGATTGCAAGATAACCAAACAAAACTTTTAGTGGATTTCTACTTATTTTATTAAATATCATCTCCACCAAACAGGACAAGCTTGCATGTGTTATAGTTTTGGAGAAAAATGTGTTCATTTCATGTATGCGCAAAATGCCTTTGAAATGGCTTTAAAATGGATTTGGAGCATGGAGACGATTATCTCGGGATTGCAAGATAACCAAACAAAACTTTTAGTGGATTTCTACTTATTTTATTAAATATCATCTCCACCAAACAGGACAAGCTTGCATCTGTTATAGTTTTGGAGAAAAATGTGTTCATTTCATGTATGCGCGAAATGCCTTAAAAATGGCTTTAAAATGGATTTGGAGCATGGAGACGATTATCTCGGGATTGCAAGATAACCAAACAAAACTTTTAGTGGATTTCTACTTATTTTATTAAATATCATCTCCACCAAACAGGACAAGCTTGCATCTGTTATAGTTTTGGAGAAAAATGTGTTCATTTCATGTATGCGCGAAATGCCTTAAAAATGGCTTTAAAATGGATTTGGAGCATGGAGACGATTATCTCGGGATTGCAAGATAACCAAACAAAACTTTTAGTGGATTTCTACTTATTTTATTAAATATCATCTCCACCAAACAGGACAAGCTTGCATCTGTTATAGTTTTGGAGAAAAATGTGTTCATTTCATGTATGCGCGAAATGCCTTAAAAATGGCTTTAAAATGGATTTGGAGCATGGAGACGATTATCTCGGGATTGCAAGATAACCAAACAAAACTTTTAGTGGATTTCTACTTATTTTATTAAATATCATCTCCACCAAACAGGACAAGCTTGCATGTGTTATAGTTTTGGAGAAAAATGTGTTCATTTCATGTATGCGCAAAATGCCTTTGAAATGGCTTCAAAATGGATTTGGAGCATGGAGACGATTATCTCAGGATGGCAATATAAACAAACGAAACTTTTAGTAGATTTCTACTTATTTTATTAAATATTATCTCCACCAAACAGGACAAGCTTGCATCTGTTATAGTTTTGGAGAAAAATGTGTTCATTTCATGTATGCGCGAAATGCCTTAAAAATGGCTTTAAAATGGATTTGGAGCATGGAGACGATTATCTCGGGATTGCAAGATAACCAAACAAAACTTTTAGTGGATTTCTACTTATTTTATTAAATATCATCTCCACCAAACAGGACAAGCTTGCATCTGTTATAGTTTTGGAGAAAAATGTGTTCATTTCATGTATGCGCGAAATGCCTTAAAAATGGCTTTAAAATGGATTTGGAGCATGGAGACGATTATCTCGGGATTGCAATATAACCAAACAAAACTTTTAGTGGATTTCTACTTATTTTATTAAATATCATCTCCACCAAACAGGACAAGCTTGCATCTGTTATAGTTTTGGAGAAAAATGTGTTCATTTCATGTATGCGCGAAATGCCTTAAAAATGGCTTTAAAATGGATTTGGAGCATGGAGACGATTATCTCGGGATTGCAAGATAACCAAACAAAAATTTTAGTGGATTTCTACTTATTTTATTAAATATCATCTCCACCAAACAGGACAAGCTTGCATCTGTTATAGTTTTGGAGAAAAATGTGTTCATTTCATGTATGCGCGAAATGCCTTAAAAATGGCTTTAAAATGGATTTGGAGCATGGAGACGATTATCTCGGGATTGCAAGATAACCAAACAAAACTTTTAGTGGATTTCTACTTATTTTATTAAATATCATCTCCACCAAACAGGACAAGCTTGCATCTGTTATAGTTTTGGAGAAAAATGTGTTCATTTCATGTATGCGCGAAATGCCTTAAAAATGGCTTTAAAATGGATTTGGAGCATGGAGACGATTATCTCGGGATTGCAAGATAACCAAACAAAACTTTTAGTGGATTTCTACTTATTTTATTAAATATCATCTCCACCAAACAGGACAAGCTTGCATGTGTTATAGTTTTGGAGAAAAATGTGTTCATTTCATGTATGCGCAAAATGCCTTTGAAATGGCTTTAAAATGGATTTGGAGCATGGAGACGATTATCTCGGGATTGCAAGATAACCAAACAAAACTTTTAGTGGATTTCTACTTATTTTATTAAATATCATCTCCACCAAACAGGACAAGCTTGCATCTGTTATAGTTTTGGAGAAAAATGTGTTCATTTCATGTATGCGCGAAATGCCTTAAAAATGGCTTTAAAATGGATTTGGAGCATGGAGACGATTATCTCGGGATTGCAAGATAACCAAACAAAACTTTTAGTGGATTTCTACTTATTTTATTAAATATCATCTCCACCAAACAGGACAAGCTTGCATCTGTTATAGTTTTGGAGAAAAATGTGTTCATTTCATGTATGCGCGAAATGCCTTAAAAATGGCTTTAAAATGGATTTGGAGCATGGGGACGATTATCTCGGGATTGCAAGATAACCAAACAAAACTTTTAGTGGATTTCTACTTATTTTATTAAATATCATCTCCACCAAACAGGACAAGCTTGCATCTGTTATAGTTTTGGAGAAAAATGTGTTCATTTCATGTATGCGCGAAATGCCTTAAAAATGGCTTTAAAATGGATTTGGAGCATGGAGACGATTATCTCGGGATTGCAAGATAACCAAACAAAACTTTTAGTGGATTTCTACTTATTTTATTAAATATCATCTCCACCAAACAGGACAAGCTTGCATCTGTTATAGTTTTGGAGAAAAATGTGTTCATTTCATGTATGCGCGAAATGCCTTAAAAATGGCTTTAAAATGGATTTGGAGCATGGAGACGATTATCTCGGGATTGCAAGATAACCAAACAAAACTTTTAGTGGATTTCTACTTATTTTATTAAATATCATCTCCACCAAACAGGACAAGCTTGCATCTGTTATAGTTTTGGAGAAAAATGTGTTCATTTCATGTATGCGCGAAATGCCTTAAAAATGGCTTTAAAATGGATTTGGAGCATGGAGACGATTATCTCGGGATTGCAAGATAACCAAACAAAACTTTTAGTGGATTTCTACTTATTTTATTAAATATCATCTCCACCAAACAGGACAAGCTTGCATGTGTTATAGTTTTGGAGAAAAATGTGTTCATTTCATGTATGCGCAAAATGCCTTTGAAATGGCTTTAAAATGGATTTGGAGCATGGAGACGATTATCTCGGGATTGCAAGATAACCAAACAAAACTTTTAGTGGATTTCTACTTATTTTATTAAATATCATCTCCACCAAACAGGACAAGCTTGCATCTGTTATAGTTTTGGAGAAAAATGTGTTCATTTCATGTATGCGCGAAATGCCTTAAAAATGGCTTTAAAATGGATTTGGAGCATGGAGACGATTATCTCGGGATTGCAAGATAACCAAAAAAACTTTTAGTGGATTTCTACTTATTTTATTAAATATCATCTCCACCAAACAGGACAAGCTTGCATCTGTTATAGTTTTGGAGAAAAATGTGTTCATTTCATGTATGCGCGAAATGCCTTAAAAATGGCTTTAAAATGGATTTGGAGCATGGAGACGATTATCTCGGGATTGCAAGATAACCAAACAAAACTTTTAGTGGATTTCTACTTATTTTATTAAATATCATCTCCACCAAACAGGACAAGCTTGCATCTGTTATAGTTTTGGAGAAAAATGTGTTCATTTCATGTATGCGCGAAATGCCTTAAAAATGGCTTTAAAATGGATTTGGAGCATGGAGACGATTATCTCGGGATTGCAAGATAACCAAACAAAACTTTTAGTGGATTTCTACTTATTTTATTAAATATCATCTCCACCAAACAGGACAAGCTTGCATGTGTTATAGTTTTGGAGAAAAATGTGTTCATTTCATGTATGCGCAAAATGCCTTTGAAATGGCTTTAAAATGGATTTGGAGCATGGAGACGATTATCTCGGGATTGCAAGATAACCAAACAAAACTTTTAGTGGATTTCTACTTATTTTATTAAATATCATCTCCACCAAACAGGACAAGCTTGCATCTGTTATAGTTTTGGAGAAAAATGTGTTCATTTCATGTATGCGCGAAATGCCTTAAAAATGGCTTTAAAATGGATTTGGAGCATGGAGACGATTATCTCGGGATTGCAAGATAACCAAACAAAACTTTTAATGGATTTCTACTTATTTTATTAAATATCATCTCCACCAAACAGGACAAGCTTGCATCTGTTATAGTTTTGGAGAAAAATGTGTTCATTTCATGTATGCGCGAAATGCCTTAAAAATGGCTTTAAAATGGATTTGGAGCATGGAGACGATTATCTCGGGATTGCAAGATAACCAAACAAAACTTTTAGTGGATTTCTACTTATTTTATTAAATATCATCTCCACCAAACAGGACAAGCTTGCATCTGTTATAGTTTTGGAGAAAAATGTGTTCATTTCATGTATGCGCGAAATGCCTTAAAAATGGCTTTAAAATGGATTTGGAGCATGGAGACGATTATCTCGGGATTGCAAGATAACCAAACAAAACTTTTAGTGGATTTCTACTTATTTTATTAAATATCATCTCCACCAAACAGGACAAGCTTGCATGTGTTATAGTTTTGGAGAAAAATGTGTTCATTTCATGTATGCGCAAAATGCCTTTGAAATGGCTTTTAAATGGATTTGGAGCATGGAGACGATTATCTCGGGATTGCAAGATAACCAAACAAAACTTTTAGTGGATTTCTACTTATTTTATTAAATATCATCTCCACCAAACAGGACAAGCTTGCATCTGTTATAGTTTTGGAGAAAAATGTGTTCATTTCATGTATGCGCGAAATGCCTTAAAAATGGCTTTAAAATGGATTTGGAACATGGAGACGATTATCTCGGGATTGCAAGATAACCAAACAAAACTTTTAGTGGATTTCTACTTATTTTATTAAATATCATCTCCACCAAACAGGACAAGCTTGCATCTGTTATAGTTTTGGAGAAAAATGTGTTCATTTCATGTATGCGCGAAATGCCTTAAAAATGGCTTTAAAATGGATTTGGAGCATGGAGACGATTATCTCGGGATTGCAAGATAACCAAACAAAACTTTTAGTGGATTTCTACTTATTTTATTAAATATCATCTCCACCAAACAGGACAAGCTTGCATCTGTTATAGTTTTGGAGAAAAATGTGTTCATTTCATGTATGCGCGAAATGCCTTAAAAATGGCTTTAAAATGGATTTGGAGCATGGAGACGATTATCTCGGGATTGCAAGATAACCAAACAAAACTTTTAGTGGATTTCTACTTATTTTATTAAATATCATCTCCACCAAACAGGAGACATTTCTACAATACATATAATCATTCTTATCTATCTAATACGATGATAACAGCTCTCCATATCTGCAGTCCACCACAAGGACCACCCTCTCTAATCCCTGAAAAATGAAATCATCCTCAGTGATGAAGAGAGGGGGCTAAGTGCCCCCAATGGTCTCAGAGCATTGACTCTTCTAAGAGTCCTAAGAGTCCTGCTCACACTGATGGGGTGCAGCTGTGGGACCCTATTTTCAGAGATGATGTCCTCCACCCAACTCTCAAAAAGCTGAAAGGGTCTTCAGTAGAGATGGATAGTCGAGCTGGGCTATCAGACGGTCACCTCTGTAGCTGTAGTGTCATTTTTCCTATGGTCCAATGTGTAAATTAAACAAAAAAGTGCACGTTTGTTATGATGTCCAAGATGGGGACCAGGATGTGGACATAATAAAAAATTAGGGAACATGATAGGAGACATTTCTACAATACATATAATCATTCTTATCTATCTAATACGATGACAACAGCTCTCCATACCTGCAGTCCACCACAAGGACCACCCTCTCTAATCCCTGAAAAATGAAATCATCCTCAGTGACGAAGAGAGGGGGCTAAGCGCCCCCATGGTCTCAGAGCATTAACTCTTCTAAGAGTCCTAAGAGTCCTGCTCACACTGATGGGGTGCAGCTGTGGGACCCTATTTTCAGAGATGATGTCCTCCACCCAACTCTCAAAAAGCTGAAAGGGTCTTCAGTAGAGATGGATAGTCGAGCTGGGCTATCAGACGGTCACCTCTGTAGCTGTAGTGTCATTTTTCCTATGGTCCAATGTGTAAATTAAACAAAAAAGTGCACGTTTGTTATGATGTCCAAGATGGGGACCAGGATGTGGACATAATAAGAAATTAGGGAACATGATAGGAGACATTTCTACAATACATACAATCATTCTTATCTATCTAATACGATGACAACAGCTCTCCATACCTGCAGTCCACCACAAGGACCACCCTCTCTAATCCCTGAAAAATGAAATCATCCTCAGGGACGAAGAGAGGGGGCTAAGCGCCCCCCATGGTTTTAGAGCATTGACTCTTCTAAGAGTCCTAAGAGTCCTGCTTACACTGATGGGGTGCAGCTGTGGGACCCTATTTTCAGAGATGATGTCCTCCACCCAACTCTCAAAAAGCTGAAAGGGTCTTCAGTAGAGATGGATAGTCAAGCTGGGCTATCAGACGGTCACCTCTGTAGCTGTAGTGTCATTTTTCCTATGGTCCAATGTGTAAATTAAACAAAAAAGTGCACGTTTGTTATGATGTTCAAGATGGGGACCAGGATGTGGACATAATAAAAAATTAGGGAACATGATAGGAGACATTTCTACAATACATATAATCATTCTTATCTATCTAATACGATCACAACAGCTCTCCATACCTGCAGTCCACCACAAGGACCACTCTCTCTAATCCCTGAAAAATGAAATCATCCTCAGTGACGAAGAGAGGGGGCTAAGCGCCCCCCATGGTCTCAGAGCATTGACTCTTCTAAGAGTCCTAAGATTCCTGCTCACACTGATGGGGTGCAGCTGTGGGACCCTATTTTCAGAGATGATGTCCTCCACCCAACTCTCAAAAAGCTGAAAGGGTCTTCAGTAGAGATGGATAGTCGAGCTGGGCTATCAGACGGTCACCTCTGTAGCTGTAGTGTCATTTTTCCTATGGTCCAATGTGTAAATTAAACAAAAAAGTGCACGTTTGTTATGATTTCCAAGATGGGGACCAGGATGTGGACATAATAAAAAAATAGGGAACATGATAGGAGACATTTCTACAATACATATAATCATTCTTATCTATGTAATACGATGACAACAGCTCTCCATACCTGCAGTCCACCACAAGGACCACCCTCTCTATTCCCTGAAAAGTGAAATCATCCTCAGTGACGAAGAGAGGGGGCTAAGCGCCCCCCATGGTCTCAGAGCATTGACTCTTCTAAGAGTCCTAAGAGTCCTGCTCACACTGATGGGGTGCAGCTGTGGGACCCTATTTTCAGAGATGATGTTCTCCACCCAACTCTCAAAAAGCTGAAAGGGTCTTCAGTAGAGATGGATAGTCGAGCTGGGCTATCAGACGGTCACCTCTGTAGCTGTAGTGTCATTTTTCCTATGGTCCAATGTGTAAATTAAACAAAAAAGTGCACGTTTGTTATGATGTCCAAGATGGGGACCAGGATGTGGACATAATAAAAAATTAGGGAACATGATAGGAGACATTTCTACAATACATATAATCATTCTTATCTATTTAATACGATGACAACAGCTCTCCATACCTGCAGTCCACCACAAGGACCACCCTCTCTAATCTCTGAAAAATGAAATCATCCTCAGTGACGAAGAGAGGGGGCTAAGCGCCCCCCATGGTCTCAGAGCATTGACTCTTCTAAGAGTCCTAAGAGTCCTGCTCACACTGATGGGGTGCAGCTGTGGGACCCTATTTTCAGAGATGATGTCCTCCACCCAACTCTCAAAAAGCTGAAAGGGTCTTCAGTAGAGATGGATAGTCGAGCTGGGCTATCAGACGGTCACCTCTGTAGCTGTAGTGTCATTTTTCCTATGGTCCAATGTGTAAATTAAACAAAAAAGTGCACGTTTGTTATGATGTCCAAGATGGGGACCAGGATGTGGACATAATAAAAAATTAGGGAACATGATAGGAGACATTTCTACAATACATATAATCATTCTTATCTATCTAATACGATGATAACAGCTCTCCATATCTGCAGTCCACCACAAGGACCACCCTCTCTAATCCCTGAAAAATGAAATCATCCTCAGTGATGAAGAGAGGGGGCTAAGTGCCCCCAATGGTCTCAGAGCATTGACTCTTCTAAGAGTCCTAAGAGTCCTGCTCACACTGATGGGGTGCAGCTGTGGGACCCTATTTTCAGAGATGATGTCCTCCACCCAACTCTCAAAAAGCTGAAAGGGTCTTCAGTAGAGATGGATAGTCGAGCTGGGCTATCAGACGGTCACCTCTGTAGCTGTAGTGTCATTTTTCCTATGGTCCAATGTGTAAATTAAACAAAAAAGTGCACGTTTGTTATGATGTCCAAGATGGGGACCAGGATGTGGACATAATAAAAAATTAGGGAACATGATAGGAGACATTTCTACAATACATATAATCATTCTTATCTATCTAATATGATGACAACAGCTCTCCATACCTGCAGTCCACCACAAGGACCACCCTCTCTAATCCCTGAAAAATGAAATCATCCTCAGTGACGAAGAGAGGGGGCTAAGCGCCCCCATGGTCTCAGAGCATTAACTCTTCTAAGAGTCCTAAGAGTCCTGCTCACACTGATGGGGTGCAGCTGTGGGACCCTATTTTCAGAGATGATGTCCTCCACCCAACTCTCAAAAAGCTGAAAGGGTCTTCAGTAGAGATGGATAGTCGAGCTGGGCTATCAGACGGTCACCTCTGTAGCTGTAGTGTCATTTTTCCTATGGTCCAATGTGTAAATTAAACAAAAAAGTGCACGTTTGTTATGATGTTCAAGATGGGGACCAGGATGTGGACATAATAAAAAATTAGGGAACATGATAGGAGACATTTCTACAATACATATAATCATTCTTATCTATCTAATACGATCACAACAGCTCTCCATACCTGCAGTCCACCACAAGGACCACTCTCTCTAATCCCTGAAAAGTGAAATCATCCTCAGTGACGAAGAGAGGGGGCTAAGCGCCCTCCATGGTCTCAGAGCATTGACTCTTCTAAGAGTCCTAAGAGTCCTGCTCACACTGATGGGGTGCAGCTGTGGGACCCTATTTTCAGAGATGATGTTCTCTACCCAACTCTCAAAAAGCTGAAAGGGTCTTCAGTAGAGATGGATAGTCGAGCTGGGCTATCAGACGGTCACCTCTGTAGCTGTAGTGTCATTTTTCCTATGGTCCAATGTGTAAATTAAACAAAAAAGTGCACGTTTGTTATGATGTCCAAGATGGGGACCAGGATGTGGACATAATAAAAAATTAGGGAACATGATAGGAGACATTTCTACAATACATATAATCATTCTTATCTATCTAATACGATGACAACAGCTCTCCATACCTGCAGTCCACCACAAGGACCACCCTCTCTAATCCCTGAAAAATGAAATCATCCTCAGTGACGAAGAGAGGGGGCTAAGCGCCCCCCATGGTCTCAGAGCATTGACTCTTCTAAGAGTCCTAAGAGTCCTGCTCACACTGATGGGGTGCAGCTGTGGGACCCTATTTTCAGAGATGATGTCCTCCACCCAACTCTCAAAAAGCTGAAAGGGTCTTCAGTAGAGATGGATTGTCGAGCTGGGCTATCAGACGGTCACCTCTGTAGCTGTAGTGTCATTTTTCCTATGGTCCAATGTGTAAATTAAACAAAAAAGTGCACGTTTGCTATGATGTCCAAGATGGGGACCAGGATGTGGACATAATAAAAAATTAGGGAACATGATAGGAGACATTTCTACAATACATATAATCATTCTTATCTATCTAATACTATGATAACAGCTCTCCATACCTGCAGTCCACCACAAGGACCACCCTCTCTAATCCCTGAAAAATGAAATCATCCTCAGTGACGAAGAGAGGGGGCTAAGTGCCCCCAATGGTCTCAGAGCATTGACTCTTCTAAGAGTCCTAAGAGTCCTGCTCACACTGATGGGGTGCAGCTGTGGGACCCTATTTTCAGAGATGATGTCCTCCACCCAACTCTTAAAAAGCTGAAAGGGTCTTCAGTAGAGATGGATAGTCGAGCTGGGCTATCAGACGGTCACCTCTGTAGCTGTAGTGTCATTTTTCCTATGGTCCAATGTGTAAATTAAACAAAAAAGTGCACGTTTGTTATGATGTCCAAGATGGGGACCAGGATGTGGACATAATAAAAAATTAGGGAACATGATTGGAGACATTTCTACAATACATATAATCATTCTTATCTATCTAATACGATGACAACAGCTCTCCATACCTGCAGTCCACCACAAGGACCACCCTCTCTAATCCCTGAAAAATGAAATCATCCTCAGTGACGAAGAGAGGGGGCCAAGCGCCCCCCATGGTACCAGAGCATTGATTCTTCTAAGAGTCCTAAGAGTCCTGCTCACACTGATGGGGTGAAGCTGTGGGACCCTATTTTCAGAGATGATGTCCTCCACCCAACTCTCAAAAAGCTGAAAGGGTCTTCAGTAGAGATGGATAGTCGAGCTGGGCTATCAGACGGTCACCTCTGTAGCTGTAGTGTCATTTTTCCTATGGTCCAAAGTGTAAATTAAACAAAAAAGTGCACGTTTGTTATGATGTTCAAGATGGGGACCAGGATGTGGACATAATAAAAAATTAGGGAACATGATAGGAGACATTTCTACAATACATATAATCATTCTTATCTATCTAATACGATCACAACAGCTCTCCATACCTGCAGTCCACCACAAGGACCACTCTCTCTAATCCCTGAAAAGTGAAATCATCCTCAGTGACGAAGAGAGGGGGCTAAGCGCCCTCCATGGTCTCAGAGCATTGACTCTTCTAAGAGTCCTAAGAGTCCTGACCACACTGATGGGGTGCAGCTGTGGGACCCTATTTTCAGAGATGATGTTCTCTACCCAACTCTCAAAAAGCTGAAAGGGTCTTCAGTAGAGATGGATAGTCGAGCTGGGCTATCAGACGGTCACCTCTGTAGCTGTAGTGTCATTTTTCCTATGGTCCAATGTGTAAATTAAACAAAAAAGTGCACGTTTGTTATGATGTCCAAGATGGGGACCAGGATGTGGACATAATAAAAAATTAGGGAACATGATAGGAGACATTTCTACAATACATTTAATCATTCTTATCTATCTAATACGATGACAACAGCTCTCCATACCTGCAGTCCACCACAAGGACCACCCTCTCTAATCCCTGAAAAATGAAATCATCCTCAGTGACGAAGAGAGGGGGCTAATCGCCCCCCATGGTCTCAGAGCATTGACTCTTCTAAGAGTCCTAAGAGTCCTGCTCACACTGATGGGGTGCAGCTGTGGGACCCTATTTTCAGAGATGATGTCCTCCACCCAACTCTCAAAAAGCTGAAAGGGTCTTCAGTAGAGATGGATAGTCGAGCTGGGCTATCAGACGGTCACCTCTGTAGCTGTAGTGTCATTTTTCCTATGGTCCAATGTGTAAATTAAACAAAAAAGTGCACGTTTGTTATGATGTCCAAGATGGGGACCAGGATGTGGACATAATAAAAAATTAGGGAACATGATAGGAGACATTTCTACAATACATATAATCATTCTTATCTATCTAATACGATGATAACAGCTCTCCATATCTGCAGTCCACCACAAGGACCACCCTCTCTAATCCCTGAAAAATGAAATCATCCTCAGTGATGAAGAGAGGGGGCTAAGTGCCCCCAATGGTCTCAGAGCATTGACTCTTCTAAGAGTCCTAAGAGTCCTGCTCACATTGATGGGGTGCAGCTGTGGGACCCTATTTTCAGAGATGATGTCCTCCACCCAACTCTCAAAAAGCTGAAAGGGTCTTCAGTAGAGATGGATAGTCGAGCTGGGCTATCAGACGGTCACCTCTGTAGCTGTAGTGTCATTTTTCCTATGGTCCAATGTGTAAATTAAACAAAAAAGTGCACGTTTGTTATGATGTCCAAGATGGGGACCAGGATGTGGACATAATAAAAAATTAGGGAACATGATAGGAGACATTTCTACAATACATATAATCATTCTTATCTATCTAATACGATCACAACAGCTCTCCATACCTGCAGTCCACCACAAGGACCACTCTCTCTAATCCCTGAAAAATGAAATCATCCTCAGTGACGAAGAGAGGGGGCTAAGCGCCCCCCATGGTCTCAGAGCATTGACTCTTCTAAGAGTCCTAGGATTCCTGCTCACACTGATGGGGTGCAGCTGTGGGACCCTATTTTCAGAGATGATGTCCTCCACCCAACTCTCAAAAAGCTGAAAGGGTCTTCAGTAGAGATGGATAGTCGAGCTGGGCTATCAGACGGTCACCTCTGTAGCTGTAGTGTCATTTTTCCTATGGTCCAATGTGTAAATTAAACAAAAAAGTGCACGTTTGTTATGATTTCCAAGATGGGGACCAGGATGTGGACATAATAAAAAAATAGGGAACATGATAGGAGACATTTCTACAATACATATAATCATTCTTATCTATCTAATACGATGACAACAGCTTTCCATACCTGCAGTCCACCACAAGGACCACCCTCTCTATTCCCTGAAAAGTGAAATCATCCTCAGTGACGAAGAGAGGGGGCTAAGCGCCCCCCATGGTCTCAGAGCATTGACTCTTCTAAGAGTCCTAAGAGTCCTGCTCACACTGATGGGGTGCAGCTGTGGGACCCTATTTTCAGAGATGATGTTCTCCACCCAACTCTCAAAAAGCTGAAAGGGTCTTCAGTAGAGATGGATAGTCGAGCTGGGCTATCAGACGGTCACCTCTGTAGCTGTAGTGTCATTTTTCCTATGGTCCAATGTGTAAATTAAACAAAAAAGTGCACGTTTGTTATGATGTCCAAGATGGGGACCAGGATGTGGACATAATAAAAAATTAGGGAACATGATAGGAGACATTTCTACAATACATATAATCATTCTTATCTATCTAATACGATGATAACAGCTCTCCATATCTGCAGTCCACCACAAGGACCACCCTCTCTAATCCCTGAAAAATGAAATCATCCTCAGTGATGAAGAGAGGGGGCTAAGTGCCCCCAATGGTCTCAGAGCATTGACTCTTCTAAGAGTCCTAAGAGTCCTGCTTACACTGATGGGGTGCAGCTGTGGGACCCTATTTTAAGAGATGATGTCCTCCACCCAACTCTCAAAAAGCTGAAAGGGTCTTCAGTAGAGATGGATAGTCGAGCTGGGCTATCAGACGGTCACCTCTGTAGCTGTAGTGTCATTTTTCCTATGGTCCAATGTGTAAATTAAACAAAAAAGTGCACGTTTGTTATGATGTCCAAGATGGGGACCAGGATGTGGACATAATAAAAAATTAGGGAACATGATAGGAGACATTTCTACAATACATATAATCATTCTTATCTATCTAATACGATGACAACAGCTCTCCATACCTGCAGTCCACCACAAGGACCACTCTCTCTAATCCCTGAAAAATGAAATCATCCTCAGTGACGAAGAGAGGGGGCTAAGCGCCCCCATGGTCTCAGAGCATTAACTCTTCTAAGAGTCCTAAGAGTCCTGCTCACACTGATGGGGTGCAGCTGTGGGACCCTATTTTCAGAGATGATGTCCTCCACCCAACTTTCAAAAAGCTGAAAGGGTCTTCAGTAGAGATGGATAGTCGAGCTGGGCTATCAGACGGTCACCTCTGTAGCTGTAGTGTCATTTTTCCTATGGTCCAATGTGTAAATTAAACAAAAAAGTGCACGTTTGTTATGATGTCCAAGATGGGGACCAGGATGTGGACATAATAAAAAATTAGGGAACATGATAGGAGACATTTCTACAATACATATAATCATTCTTATCTATCTAATACGATGACAACAGCTCTCCATACCTGCAGTCCACCACAAGGACCACCCTCTCTAATCCCTGAAAAATGAAATCATCCTCAGGGACGAAGAGAGGGGGCTAAGCGCCCCCCATGGTTTTAGAGCATTGACTCTTCTAAGAGTCCTAAGAGTCCTGCTTACACTGATGGGGTGCACCTGTGGGACCCTATTTTAAGAGATGATGTCCTCCACCCAACTCTCAAAAAGCTGAAAGGGTCTTCAGTAGAGATGGATAGTCGAGCTGGGCTATCAGACGGTCACCTCTGTAGCTGTAGTGTCATTTTTCCTATGGTCCAATGTGTAAATTAAACAAAAAAGTGCACGTTTGTTATGATGTCCAAGATGGGGACCAGGATGTGGACATAATAAAAAATTAGGGAACATGATAGGAGACATTTCTACAATACATATAATCATTCTTATCTATCTAATACGATGACAACAGCTCTCCATACCTGCAGTCCACCACAAGGACCACCCTCTCTAATCCCTGAAAAATGAAATCATCCTCAGTGACGAAGAGAGGGGGCTAAGCGCCCCCATGGTCTCAGAGCATTAACTCTTCTAAGAGTCCTAAGAGTCCTGCTCACACTGATGGGGTGCAGCTGTGGGACCCTATTTTCAGAGATGATGTCCTCCACCCAACTCTCAAAAAGCTGAAAGGGTCTTCAGTAGAGATGGATAGTCGAGCTGGGCTATCAGACGGTCACCTCTGTAGCTGTAGTGTCATTTTTTCTATGGTTCAATGTGTAAATTAAACAAAAAAGTGCACGTTTGTTATGATGTCCAAGATGGGGACCAGGATGTGGACATAATAAAAAATTAGGGAACATGATAGGAGACATTTCTACAATACATATAATCATTCTTATCTATCTAATACGATGACAACAGCTCTCCATACCTGCAGTCCACCACAAGGACCACTCTCTCTAATCCCTGAAAAATGAAATCATCCTCAGTGACGAAGAGAGGGGGCTAAGCGCCCCCATGGTCTCAGAGCATTAACTCTTCTAAGAGTCCTAAGAGTCCTGCTCACACTGATGGGGTGCAGCTGTGGGACCCTATTTTCAGAGATGATGTCCTCCACCCAACTCTCAAAAAGCTGAAAGGGTCTTCAGTAGAGATGGATAGTCGAGCTGGGCTATCAGACGGTCACCTCTGTAGCTGTAGTGTCATTTTTCCTATGGTCCAATGTGTAAATTAAACAAAAAAGTGCACGTTTGTTATGATGTCCAAGATGGGGACCAGGATGTGGACATAATAAAAAATTAGGGAACATGATAGGAGACATTTCTACAATACATATAATCATTCTTATCTATCTAATACGATCACAACAGCTCTCCATACCTGCAGTCCACCACAAGGACCACTCTCTCTAATCCCTGAAAAATGAAATCATCCTCAGTGACGAAGAGAGGGGGCTAAGCGCCCCCCATGGTCTCAAAACATTGACTCTTCTAAGAGTCCTAAGAGTCCTGCTCACACTGATGGGGTGCAGCTGTGGGACCCTATTTTCAGAGATGATGTCCTCCACCCAACTCTCAAAAAGCTGAAAGGGTCTTCAGTAGAGATGGATAGTCGAGCTGGGCTACCAGACGGTCACCTCTGTAGCTGTAGTGTCATTTTTCCTATGGTCCAATGTGTAAATTAAACAAAAAAGTGCACGTTTGTTATGATTTCCACGATGGGGACCAGGATGTGGACATAATAAAAAAATAGGGAACATGATAGGAGACATTTCTACAATACATATAATCATTCTTATCTATTTAATACGATGACAACAGCTCTCCATACCTGCAGTCCACCACAAGGACCACCCTCTCTATTCCCTGAAAAGTGAAATCATCCTCAGTGACGAAGAGAGGGGGCTAAGCGCCCCCCATGGTCTCAGAGCATTGACTCTTCTAAGAGTCCTAAGAGTCCTGCTCACACTGATGGGGTGCAGCTGTGGGACCCTATTTTCAGAGATGATGTTCTCCACCCAACTCTCAAAAAGCTGAAAGGGTCTTCAGTAGAGATGGATAGTCGAGCTGGGCTATCAGACGGTCACCTCTGTAGCTGTAGTGTCATTTTTCCTATGGTCCAATGTGTAAATTAAACAAAAAAGTGCACGTTTGTTATGATGTCCAAGATGGGGACCAGGATGTGGACATAATAAAAAATTAGGGAACATGATAGGAGACATTTCTACAATACATATAATCATTCTTATCTATTTAATACGATGACAACAGCTCTCCATACCTGCAGTCCACCACAAGGACCACCCTCTCTAATCCCTGAAAAATGAAATCATCCTCAGTGACGAAGAGAGGGGGCTAAGCGCCCCCCATGGTCTCAGAGCATTGACTCTTCTAAGAGTCCTAAGAGTCCTGCTCACACTGATGAAGTGCAGCTGTGGGACCCTATTTTCAGAGATGATGTCCTCCACCCAACTCTCAAAAAGCTGAAAGGGTCTTCAGTAGAGATGGATTGTCGAGCTGGGCTATCAGACGGTCACCTCTGTAGCTGTAGTGTCATTTTTCCTATGGTCCAATGTGTAAATTAAACAAAAAAGTGCACGTTTGTTATGATGTCCAAGATGGGGACTAGAATGTGGACATAATAAAAAATTAGGGAACATGATAGGAGACATTTCTACAATACATATAATCATTCTTATCTATCTAATACGATGATAACAGCTCTCCATACCTGCAGTCCACCACAAGGACCACCCTCTCTAATCCCTGAAAAATGAAATCATCCTCAGTGACGAAGAGAGGGGGCTAAGTGCCCCCAATGGTCTCAGAGCATTGACTCTTCTAAGAGTCCTAAGAGTCCTGCTCACACTGATGGGGTGCAGCTGTGGGACCCTATTTTCAGAGATGATGTCCTCCACCCAACTCTCAAAAAGCTGAAAGGGTCTTCAGTAGAGATGGATAGTCGAGCTGGGCTATCAGACGGTCACCTCTGTAGCTGTAGTGTCATTTTTCCTATGGTCCAATGTGTAAATTAAACAAAAAAGTGCACGTTTGTTATGATGTCCAAGATGGGGACCAGGATGTGGACATAATAAAAAATTAGGGAACATGATAGGAGACATTTCTACAATACATATAATCATTCTTATCTATCTAATACGATGACAACAGCTCTCCATACCTGCAGTCCACCACAAGGACCACTCTCTCTAATCCCTGAAAAATGAAATCATCCTCAGTGACGAAGAGAGGGGGCTAAGCGCCCCCATGGTCTCAGAGCATTAACTCTTCTAAGAGTCCTAAGAGTCCTGCTCACACTGATGGGGTGCAGCTGTGGGACCCTATTTTCAGAGATGATGTCCTCCACCCAACTCTCAAAAAGCTGAAAGGGTCTTCAGTAGAGATGGATAGTCGAGCTGGGCTATCAGACGGTCACCTCTGTAGCTGTAGTGTCATTTTTCCTATGGTCCAATGTGTAAATTAAACAAAAAAGTGCACGTTTGTTATGATGTCCAAGATGGGGACCAGGATGTGGACATAATAAAAAATTAGGGAACATGATAGGAGACATTTCTACAATACATATAATCATTCTTATCTATCTAATACGATGACAACAGCTCTCCATACCTGCAGTCCACCACAAGGACCACCCTCTCTAATCCCTGAAAAATGAAATCATCCTCAGTGACGAAGAGAGGGGGCCAAGCGCCCCCCATGGTACCAGAGCATTGACTCTTCTAAGAGTCCTAAGAGTCCTGCTCACACTGATGGGGTGAAGCTGTGGGACCCTATTTTCAGAGATGATGTCCTCCACCCAACTCTCAAAAAGCTGAAAGGGTCTTCAGTAGAGATGGATAGTCGAGCTGGGCTATCAGACGGTCACCTCTGTAGCTGTAGTGTCATTTTTCCTATGGTCCAATGTGTAAATTAAACAAAAAAGTGCACGTTTGTTATGATGTTCAAGATGGGGACCAGGATGTGGACATAATAAAAAATTAGGGAACATGATAGGAGACAATTCTACAATACATATAATCATTCTTATCTATCTAATACGATCACAACAGCTCTCCATACCTGCAGTCCACCACAAGGACCACTCTCTCTAATCCCTGAAAAATGAAATCATCCTCAGTGACGAAGAGAGGGGGCTAAGCGCCCCCCATGGTCTCAGAGCATTGACTCTTCTAAGAGTCCTAAGATTCCTGCTCACACTGATGGGGTGCAGCTGTGGGACCCTATTTTCAGAGATGATGTCCTCCACCCAACTCTCAAAAAGCTGAAAGGGTCTTCAGTAGAGATGGATAGTCGAGCTGGGCTATCAGACGGTCACCTCTGTAGCTGTAGTGTCATTTTTCCTATGGTCCAATTTGTAAATTAAACAAAAAAGTGCACGTTTGTTATGATTTCCAAGATGGGGACCAGGATGTGGACATAATTAAAAAATAGGGAACATGATAGGAGACATTTCTACAATACATATAATCATTCTTATCTATCTAATACGATGACAACAGCTCTCCATACCTGCAGTCCACCACAAGGACCACCCTCTCTATTCCCTGAAAAGTGAAATCATCCTCAGTGACGAGGAGAGGGGGCTAAGCGCCCCCATGGTCTCAGAGCATTGACTCTTCTAAGAGTCCTAAGAGTCCTGCTCACACTGATGGGGTGCAGCTGTGGGACCCTATTTTCAGAGATGATGTTCTCCACCCAACTCTCAAAAAGCTGAAAGGGTCTTCAGTAGAGATGGATAGTCGAGCCGGGCTATCAGACGGTCACCTCTGTAGCTGTAGTGTCATTTTTCCTATGGTCCAATGTGTAAATTAAACAAAAAAGTGCACGTTTGTTATGATGTCCAAGATGGGGACCAGGATGTGGACATAATAAAAAATTAGGGAACATGATAGGAGACATTTCTACAATACATATAATCATTCTTATCTATCTAATACGATGACAACAGCTCTCCATACCTGCAGTCCACCACAAGGACCACCCTCTCTAATCCCTGAAAAATGAAATCATCCTCAGTGACGAAGAGAGGGGGCCAAGCGCCCCCCATGGTACCAGAGCATTGACTCTTCTAAGAGTCCTAAGAGTCCTGCTCACACTGATGGGGTGAAGCTGTGGGACCCTATTTTCAGAGATGATGTCCTCCACCCAACTCTCAAAAAGCTGAAAGGGTCTTCAGTAGAGATGGATAGTCGAGCTGGGCTATCAGACGGTCACCTCTGTAGCTGTAGTGTCATTTTTCCTATGGTCCAATGTGTAAATTAAACAAAAAAGTGCACGTTTGTTATGATGTTCAAGATGGGGACCAGGATGTGGACATAATAAAAAATTAGGGAACATGATAGGAGACAATTCTACAATACATATAATCATTCTTATCTATCTAATACGATCACAACAGCTCTCCATACCTGCAGTCCACCACAAGGACCACTCTCTCTAATCCCTGAAAAATGAAATCATCCTCAGTGACGAAGAGAGGGGGCTAAGCGCCCCCCATGGTCTCAGAGCATTGACTCTTCTAAGAGTCCTAAGATTCCTGCTCACACTGATGGGGTGCAGCTGTGGGACCCTATTTTCAGAGATGATGTCCTCCACCCAACTCTCAAAAAGCTGAAAGGGTCTTCAGTAGAGATGGATAGTCGAGCTGGGCTATCAGACGGTCACCTCTGTAGCTGTAGTGTCATTTTTCCTATGGTCCAATTTGTAAATTAAACAAAAAAGTGCACGTTTGTTATGATTTCCAAGATGGGGACCAGGATGTGGACATAATTAAAAAATAGGGAACATGATAGGAGACATTTCTACAATACATATAATCATTCTTATCTATCTAATACGATGACAACAGCTCTCCATACCTGCAGTCCACCACAAGGACCACCCTCTCTATTCCCTGAAAAGTGAAATCATCCTCAGTGACGAGGAGAGGGGGCTAAGCGCCCCCCATGGTCTCAGAGCATTGACTCTTCTAAGAGTCCTAAGAGTCCTGCTCACACTGATGGGGTGCAGCTGTGGGACCCTATTTTCAGAGATGATGTTCTCCACCCAACTCTCAAAAAGCTGAAAGGGTCTTCAGTAGAGATGGATAGTCGAGCCGGGCTATCAGACGGTCACCTCTGTAGCTGTAGTGTCATTTTTCCTATGGTCCAATGTGTAAATTAAACAAAAAAGTGCACGTTTGTTATGATGTCCAAGATGGGGACCAGGATGTGGACATAATAAAAAATTAGGGAACATGATAGGAGACATTTCTACAATACATATAATCATTCTTATCTATTTAATACGATGACAACAGCTCTCCATACCTGCAGTCCACCACAAGGACCACCCTCTCTATTCCCTGAAAAGTGAAATCATCCTCAGTGACGAGGAGAGGGGGCTAAGCGCCCCCCATGGTCTCAGAGCATTGACTCTTCTAAGAGTCCTAAGAGTCCTGCTCACACTGATGGGGTGCAGCTGTGGGACCCTATTTTCAGAGATGATGTTCTCCACCCAACTCTCAAAAAGCTGAAAGGGTCTTCAGTAGAGATGGATAGTCGAGCTGGGCTATCAGACGGTCATCTCTGTAGCTGTAGTGTCATTTTTCCTATGGTCCAATGTGTAAATTAAACAAAAAAGTGCACGTTTGTTATGATGTCCAAGATGGGGACCAGGATGTGGACATAATAAAAAATTAGGGAACATGATAGGAGACATTTCTACAATACATATAATCATTCTTATCTATTTAATACGATGACAACAGCTCTCCATACCTGCAGTCCACTACAAGGACCACCCTCTCTAATCCCTGAAAAATGAAATCATCCTCAGTGACGAAGAGAGGGGGCTAAGCGCCCCCATGGTCTCAGAGCATTGACTCTTCTAAGAGTCCTAAGAGTCCTGCTCACACTGATGGGGTGCAGCTGTGGGACCCTATTTTCAGAGATGATGTCCTCCACCCAACTCTCAAAAAGCTGAAAGGTTCTTCAGTAGAGATGGATAGTCGAGCTGGGCTATCAGACAGTCACCTCTGTAGCTGTAGTGTCATTTTTCCTATGGTCCAATGTGTAAATTAAACAAAAAAGTGCACGTTTGTTATGATGTCCAAGATGGGGACCAGGATGTGGACATAATAAAAAATTAGGGAACATGATAGGAGACATTTCTACAATACATGTAATCATTCTTATCTATCTAATACGATGATAACAGCTCTCCGTAGCTGCAGTCCACCACAAGGACCACCCTCTCTAATCCCTGAAAAATGAAATCATCCTCAGTGATGAAGAGAGGGGGCTAAGTGCCCCCAATGGTCTCAGAGCATTGACTCTTCTAAGAGTCCTAAGAGTCCTGCTCACACTGATGGGGTGCAGCTGTGGGACCCTATTTTCAGAGATGATGTCCTCCACCCAACTCTCAAAAAGCTGAAAGGGTCTTCAGTAGAGATGGATAGTCGAGCTGGGCTATCAGACGGTCACCTCTGTAGCTGTAGTGTCATTTTTCCTATGGTCCAATGTGTAAATTAAACAAAAAAGTGCACGTTTGTTATGATGTCCAAGATGGGGACCAGGATGTGGACATAATAAAAAATTAGGGAACATGATAGGAGACATTTCTACAATACATATAATCATTCTTATCTATCTAATATGATGACAACAGCTCTCCATACCTGCAGTCCACCACAAGGACCACCCTCTCTATTCCCTGAAAAGTGAAATCATCCTCAGTGACGAAGAGAGGGGGCTAAGCGCCCCCCATGGTCTCAGAGCATTGACTCTTCTAAGAGTCCTAAGAGTCCTGCTCACACTGATGGGGTGCAGCTGTGGGACCCTATTTTCAGAGATGATGTTCTCCACCAAACTCTCAAAAAGCTGAAAGGGTCTTCAGTAGAGATGGATAGTCGAGCTGGGCTATCAGACGGTCACCTCTGTAGCTGTAGTGTCATTTTTCCTATGGTCCAATGTGTAAATTAAACAAAAAAGTGCACGTTTGTTATGATGTCCAAGATGGGGACCAGGATGTGGACATAATAAAAAATTAGGGAACATGATAGGAGACATTTCTACAATACATATAATCATTCTTATCTATTTAATACGATGACAACAGCTCTCCATACCTGCAGTCCACCACAAGGACCACCCTCTCTAATCCCTGAAAAATGAAATCATCCTCAGTGACGAAGAGAGGGGGCTAAGCGCCCCCCATGGTCTCAGAGCATTGACTCTTCTAAGAGTCCTAAGAGTCCTGCTCACACTGATGGGGTGCAGCTGTGGGACCCTATTTTCAGAGATGATGTCCTCCACCCAACTCTCAAAAAGCTGAAAGGGTCTTCAGTAGAGATGGATTGTCGAGCTGGGCTATCAGACGGTCACCTCTGTAGCTGTAGTGTCATTTTCCTATGGTCCAATGTGTAAATTAAACAAAAAAGTGCACGTTTGTTATGATGTCCAAGATGGGGACCAGGATGTGGACATAATAAAAAATTAGGGAACATGATAGGAGACATTTCTACAATACATATAATCATTCTTATCTATCTAATACGATGATAACAGCTCTCCATACCTGCAGTCCACCACAAGGACCACCCTCTCTAATCCCTGAAAAATGAAATCATCCTCAGTGACGAAGAGAGGGGGCTAAGTGCCCCCAATGGTCTCAGAGCATTGACTTTTCTAAGAGTCCTAAGAGTCCTGCTCACACTGATGGGGTGCAGCTGTGGGACCCTATTTTCAGAGATGATGTCCTCCACCCAACTCTCAAAAAGCTGAAAGGGTCTTCAGTAGAGATGGATAGTCGAGCTGGGCTATCAGACGGTCACCTCTGTAGCTGTAGTGTCATTTTTCCTATGGTCCAATGTGTAAATTAAACAAAAAAGTGCACGTTTGTTATGATGTCCAAGATGGGGACCAGGATGTGGACATAATAAAAAATTAGGGAACATGATAGGAGACATTTCTACAATACATATAATCATTCTTATCTATCTAATACGATGACAACAGCTCTCCATACCTGCAGTCCACCACAAGGACCACCCTCTCTAATCCCTGAAAAATGAAATCATCCTCAGTGACGAAGAGAGGGGGCTAAGCGCCCCCATGGTCTCAGAGCATTAACTCTTCTAAGAGTCCTAAGAGTCCTGCTCACACTGATGGGGTGCAGCTGTGGGACCCTATTTTCAGAGATGATGTCCTCCACCCAACTCTCAAAAAGCTGAAAGGGTCTTCAGTAGAGATGGATAGTCGAGCTGGGCTATCAGACGGTCACCTCTGTAGCTGTAGTGTCATTTTTCCTATGGTCCAATGTGTAAATTAAACAAAAAAGTGCACGTTTGTTATGATGTCCAAGATGGGGACCAGGATGTGGACATAATAAAAAATTAGGGAACATGATAGGAGACATTTCTACAATACATATAATCATTCTTATCTATCTAATACAATGACAACAGCTCTCCATACCTGCAGTCCACCACAAGGACCACCCTCTCTAATCCCTGAAAAATGAAATCATCCTCAGTGACGAAGAGAGGGGGCCAAGCGCCCCCCATGGTACCAGAGCATTGACTCTTCTAAGAGTCCTAAGAGTCCTGCTTACACTGATGGGGTGCAGCTGTGGGACCCTATTTTCAGAGATGATGTCCTCCACCCAACTCTCAAAAAGCTGAAAGGGTCTTCAGTAGAGATGGATAGTCGAGCTGGGCTATCAGACGGTCACCTCTGTAGCTGTAGTGTCATTTTTCCTATGGTCCAATGTGTAAATTAAACAAAAAAGTGCACGTTTGTTATGATGTTCAAGATGGGGACCAGGATGTGGACATAATAAAAAATTAGGGAACATGATAGGAGACATTTCTACAATACATATAATCATTCTTATCTATCTAATACGATCACAACAGCTCTCCATACCTGCAGTCCACCACAAGGACCACTCTCTCTAATCCCTGAAAAATGAAATCATCCTCAGTGACGAAGAGAGGGGGCTAAGCGCCCCCCATGGTCTCAGAGCATTGACTCTTCTAAGAGTCCTAAGATTCCTGCTCACACTGATGGGGTGCAGCTGTGGGACCCTATTTTCAGAGATGATGTCCTCCACCCAACTCTCAAAAAGCTGAAAGGGTCTTCAGTAGAGATGGATAGTCGAGCTGGGCTATCAGACGGTCACCTCTGTAGCTGTAGTGTCATTTTTCCTATGGTCCAATGTGTAAATTAAACAAAAAAGTGCACGTTTGTTATGATTTCCAAGATAAGGACCAGGATGTGGACATAATAAAAAAATAGGGAACATGATAGGAGACATTTCTACAATACATATAATCATTCTTATCTATCTAATACGATGACAACAGCTCTCCATACCTGCAGTCCACCACAAGGACCACCCTCTCTATTCCCTGAAAAGTGAAATCATCCTCAGTGACGAAGAGAGGGGGCTAAGCGCCCCCCATGGTCTCAGAGCATTGACTCTTCTAAGAGTCCTAAGAGTCCTGCTCACACTGATGGGGTGCAGCTGTGGGACCCTATTTTCAGAGATGATGTTCTCCACCCAACTCTCAAAAAGCTGAAAGGGTCTTCAGTAGAGATGGATAGTCGAGCTGGGCTATCAGACGGTCACCTCTGTAGCTGTAGTGTCATTTTTCCTATGGTCCAATGTGTAAATTAAACAAAAAAGTGCACGTTTGTTATGATGTCCAAGATGGGGACCAGGATGTGGACATAATAAGAAATTAGGGAACATGATAGGAGACATTTCTACAATACATATAATCATTCTTATCTATTTAATACGATGACAACAGCTCTCCATACCTGCAGTCCACCACAAGGACCACCCTCTCTAATCCCTGAAAAATGAAATCATCCTCAGTGACGAAGAGAGGGGGCTAAGCGCCCCCCATGGTCTCAGAGCATTGACTCTTCTAAGAGTCCTAAGAGTCCTGCTCACACTGATGGGGTGCAGCTGTGGGACCCTATTTTCAGAGATGATGTCCTCCACCCAACTCTCAAAAAGCTGAAAGGGTCTTCAGTAGAGATGGATAGTCGAGCTGGGCTATCAGACGGTCACCTCTGTAGCTGTAGTGTCATTTTTCCTATGGTCCAATGTGTAAATTAAACAAAAAAGTGCACGTTTGTTATGATGTCCAAGATGGGGACCAGGATGTGGACATAATAAAAAATTAGGGAACATGATAGGAGACATTTCTACAATACATATAATCATTCTTATCTATCTAATACGATGATAACAGCTCTCCATATCTGCAGTCCACCACAAGGACCACCCTCTCTAATCCCTGAAAAATGAAATCATCCTCAGTGATGAAGAGAGGGGGCTAAGTGCCCCCAATGGTCTCAGAGCATTGACTCTTCTAAGAGTCCTAAGAGTCCTGCTCACACTGATGGGGTGCAGCTGTGGGACCCTATTTTCAGAGATGATGTCCTCCACCCAACTCTCAAAAAGCTGAAAGGGTCTTCAGTAGAGATGGATAGTCGAGCTGGGCTATCAGACGGTCACCTCTGTAGCTGTAGTGTCATTTTCCCTATGGTCCAATGTGTAAATTAAACAAAAAAGTGCACGTTTGTTATGATGTCCAAGATGGGGACCAGGATGTGGACATAATAAAAAATTAGGGAACATGATAGGAGACATTTCTACAATACATATAATCATTCTTATCTATCTAATACGATGACAACAGCTCTCCATACCTGCAGTCCACCACAAGGACCACCCTCTCTAATCCCTGAAAAATGAAATCATCCTCAGTGACGAAGAGAGGGGGCTAAGCACCCCCATGGTCTCAGAGCATTAACTCTTCTAAGAGTCCTAAGAGTCCTGCTCACACTGATGGGGTGCAGCTGTGGGACCCTATTTTCAGAGATGATGTCCTCCACCCAACTCTCAAAAAGCTGAAAGGGTCTTCAGTAGAGATGGATAGTCGAGCTGGGCTATCAGACGGTCACCTCTGTAGCTGTAGTGTCATTTTTCCTATGGTCCAATGTGTAAATTAAACAAAAAAGTGCACGTTTGTTATGATGTCCAAGATGGGGACCAGGATGTGGACATAATAAAAAATTAGGGAACATGATAGGAGACATTTCTACAATACATATAATCATTCTTATCTATCTAATACGATGACAACAGCTCTCCATACCTGCAGTCCACCACAAGGACCACCCTCTCTAATCCCTGAAAAATGAAATCATCCTCAGTGACGAAGAGAGGGGGCCAAGCGCCCCCCATGGTACCAGAGCATTGACTCTTCTAAGAGTCCTAAGAGTCCTGCTCACACTGATGGGGTGAAGCTGTGGGACCCTATTTTCAGAGATGATGTCCTCCACCCAACTCTCAAAAAGCTGAAAGGGTCTTCAGTAGAGATGGATAGTCGAGCTGGGCTATCAGACGGTCACCTCTGTAGCTGTAGTGTCATTTTTCCTATGGTCCAATGTGTAAATTAAACAAAAAAGTGCACGTTTGTTATGATGTCCAAGATGGGGACCAGGATGTGGACATAATAAGAAATTAGGGAACTTGATAGGAGACATGTCTACAATACATATAATCATTCTTATCTATCTAATACGATGACAACAGCTCTCCATACCTGCAGTCCACCACAAGGACCACCCTCTCTAATCCCTGAAAAATGAAATCATCCTCAGGGACGAAGAGAGGGGGCAAAGCGCCCACCATGGTTTTAGAGCATTGACTCTTCTAAGAGTCCTAAGAGTCCTGCTTACACTGATGGGGTGCAGCTGTGGGACCCTATTTTCAGAGATGATGTCCTCCACCCAACTCTCAAAAAGCTGAAAGGGTCTTCAGTAGAGATGGATAGTCGAGCTGGGCTATCAGACGGTCACCTCTGTAGCTGTAGTGTCATTTTTCCTATGGTCCAATGTGTAAATTAAACAAAAAAGTGCACGTTTGTTATGATGTCCAAGATGGGGACCAGGATGTGGACATAATAAAAAATTAGGGAACATGATAGGAGACATTTCTACAATACATATAATAATTCTTATCTATCTAATACGATCACAACAGCTCTCCATACCTGCAGTCCACCACAAGGACCACTCTCTCTAATCCCTGAAAAATGAAATCATCCTCAGTGACGAAGAAAGGGGGCTAAGCGCCCCCCATGGTCTCAGAGCATTGACTCTTCTAAGAGTCCTAAGATTCCTGCTCACACTGATGGGGTGCAGCTGTGGGACCCTATTTTCAGAGATGATGTCCTCCACCCAACTCTCAAAAAGCTGAAAGGGTCTTCAGTAGAGATGGATAGTCGAGCTGGGCTATCAGACGGTCACCTCTGTAGCTGTAGTGTCATTTTTCCTATGGTCCAATGTGTAAATTAAACAAAAAAGTGCACGTTTGTTATGATGTCCAAGATGGGGACCAGGATGTGGACATAATAAAAAAATAGGGAACATGATAGGAGACATTTCTACAATACATATAATCATTCTTATCTATCTAATACGATGACAACAGCTCTCCATACCTGCAGTCCACCACAAGGACCACCCTCTCTATTCCCTGAAAAGTGAAATCATCCTCAGTGACGAAGAGAGGGGGCTAAGCGCCCCCCATGGTCTCAGAGCATTGACTCTTCTAAGAGTCCTAAGAGTCCTGCTCACACTGATGGGGTGCAGCTGTGGGACCCTATTTTCAGAGATGATGTTCTCCACCCAACTCTCAAATAGCTGAAAGGGTCTTCAGTAGAGATGGATAGTCGAGCTGGGCTATCAGACGGTCACCTCTGTAGCTGTAGTGTCATTTTTCCTATGGTCCAATGTGTAAATTAAACAAAAAAGTGCACGTTTGTTATGATGTCCAAGATGGGGACCAGGATGTGGACATAATAAAAAATTAGGGAACATGATAGGAGACATTTCTACAATACATATAATCATTCTTATCTATTTAATACGATGACAACAGCTCTCCATACCTGCAGTCCACCACAAGGACCACCCTCTCTAATCCCTGAAAAATGAAATCATCCTCAGTGACGAAGAGAGGGGGCTAAGCGCCCCCCATGGTCTCAGAGCATTGACTCTTCTAAGAGTCCTAAGAGTCCTGCTCACACTGATGGGGTGCAGCTGTGGGACCCTATTTTCAGAGATAATGTCCTCCACCCAACTCTCAAAAAGCTGAAAGGGTCTTCAGTAGAGATGGATAGTCGAGCTGGGCTATCAGACGGTCACCTCTGTAGCTGTAGTGTCATTTTTCCTATGGTCCAATGTGTAAATTAAACAAAAAAGTGCACGTTTGTTATGATGTCCAAGATGGGGACCAGGATGTGGACATAATAAAAAATTAGGGAACATGATAGGAGACATTTCTACAATACATATAATCATTCTTATCTATCTAATACGATGACAACAGCTCTCCATACCGTATTTCATGGTCAATCCAGGTTTGTCAGTGATGGCACTGACATAATGTATGGCGTCTTTTTCGGGCGTTATCCTTTGCCTTTTCATTGTGAAAATCCAGTTGCCTATATCAAAGCAAATTCTACTACTTGTAAAGTATGCAGAAAATGAAATGTAGAACATATAACATCAACTGCTTAGGAACGCATCATAGGTTAGTACTTAAAAGGATATTGTCATGTTCTAGTCATAATGCAAGCTGGACATTTTTCATGTTACCCTGTAATCGCCGGCCTGTTCTAATGCTCACAAGCAAAGATATATGCTCAGCTGCTAAGGCTTCCCTCTGCCTTCTGAATGAAAATTGAATATGTCTGGCTCACTGTGTATATAGCAGGTGCTCAGAAAAAATAAGAGTCAATTCAAAAGAAATAGCTCTGGCACACTATAGTGATTAATAACGTAAGAAAAGAACTCTTGGAATGCTGAAAATTCTTTATTTGTGCAAAAGGATAATTCATCCAACGTTTCGACCTTGTTTTTAGGTCTTTATCAAGGATAAAGTTATCTAAGATCATAAAGGGTTACAAAACCATATAAACACGTAATTAGTACATAGTACAACATAACAGTACAATATATTGCTACTTGAGAGTACAATGGGTCAAATGACCATGAGGCACATACAAAAAATTTTTCCAAAGCCATAGTGAAAACATTTGTACTGAGGAAAGAAAATTTCCACATGACCTATCTGGAGAAACATTCTGGATCAAACAACCAAAAATAGTCAAGCAGGTAAATACACACCTATATGGATAACAGGATGATATGTGTTCAATTGTATAGCGTCATTGCCATTAAGGTACAAATGGAAAACTTGCAATCCTATATAGTGAAGGAAATGAACACATATCATATCAAAGAACACAGGAACATGGGTGTGAGAAAAACCTCAATGTTTATACTTTGTTCTTTATAATGGTGTGAACATGTATATGTCTCAGTACCTTATGCACTTGAGAATTCTAGTGAGTAGATGATGAAAGCCTATTCCAGAACTGGAATCGGTAAATAATTGTAGGTGGAATCTAAATGAAAAGATGGTACAAGTGTTATCATGACACGTGGGCTATAACACAATGGACCGTGTGACAAAGAAGAAAGGAGAGAAAGAAGAGGAAGAAAATGGAACTACCTGTAACATTACGTGATAGTCACTGGTAAGTATCACTTGACAATTCAGGTGAAAAAGGATTCCTTTATTAAAGGGTTCTCAGTCGCCTCAGGATCATGAAATACTAGGGTAAATGATATGAGAATGGGTAAGAAGCACCACTAAAGGAAATATGAGATGCAGGACATATATCTATAAACCCCTGAACTACATGATAGAAATAAAAAGAAGAAAAAAGAAAAAAAAGAAGAAAGAAGAAGAACACATAGAATGCGGAAAGAGAATGGGTACAACTACCTGAGTTACTGCAGGGAGGCCCCTGGTTGGTATTGTGAGGGTTAGTGGAATTCCTTCACTGAAGGGTTCTCAGTTGCCTCAGGTTCGTGAAAAATGCTATAGACAAATAATGCCCGGAGAAAAGGGGTTCATATACAGCGAATAATGGTAATACAAGGTACATGTGTCACATGTAATAGTATATATATATATATTGTACTAAGCTCTACACCAGAAATAGAAAGTAGTCCCTCTGCCTTTTGTCTAGGTGCCCTGAGTTATGTCCTGTAAACTGTCACAGCGACCCAGACACACATGTGTAGTAGGGGAATATCCCTGCTGAGATGCCAGTGCTAGAGCACTCGTTTGCTGTGGAGTTGAACGCTATGTGAGCAGTTCTTACCTTCAATGAGCAGAAGTCTCTTTTTTCAGATTTCAATATCTCTGTGGGTATCTGGCAGAAATATGGAATACTCTTTACTGCTAAGACCCTGTACACCACTCCCACTAAAGGGGGCTTTACACGCTGCGACATCGCTAATGCGGAGTCGTTGGAGTCACGGAATTTGTGACGCACATCCGGCCGCATTAGCGATGTTGCTGCGTGTGACACCGATGAGCGATTTTGCATCGTTGCAAAAACGTGCAAAATCGCTCATCGGTGACATGGGTCTCCATTCTCGATTATCGTTACTGCAGCAGTAACGATGTAGTTCGTCGCTCCTGCGGCAGCACACATCACTCCGTGTGACACCGCAGAAACGAGGAACCTCTCCTTACCTGCCTCCCAGCCGCTATGAGGAAGGAAGGAGGTTGGCAGGATGTTCCGGCCACTCATCTCCGCCCCTCCGCTGCTATTGGGCGGTCGCTCAGTGACGTCGCTGTGACGCCGCACGGACCGCCCCCTTAGAAAGGAGGCGGTTCGCCGGTCACAGCGACGTCGCCGGGCAGGTAAGTATGTGTGACGGGTCTGGTCGGTGTTGTGCGGCATGGGCAGCGATTTACCCGTGTCGCGCAACAGATGGGGGCGGGTACCCACACTAGCGATATCGGCACCGATATCGCAGTGTGTAAAGTAGCCTTTAGTCACATGACCAAGACTGTATCTGTGTCCCTACAACACACTTGAGACAAATGTGTGTGTGAGCCTGCATTGTGGGGTATATATAATATATTATAGAGCTGGGAAGGATCATTCTAAGCAGTGAGCTGTTCCAGTATTTGTAGGAAAATACCCAGTAGAAGCATCAAACACAGCACCAATACCTCCCATCAGTATCCCACCACAGTGCCATGTAACCCATGCCCTACACACCCATCTACACCAATACTATACAGGCACAAACTAGTATATCTGACTAAAAGCCCCCAAAATATGAAGAACGGCCTATAGTTGAGTGTGGATATAAAATCTATGTGAGCAGAGCTAAAATAGAAATCACTGATCGCATTGAAGTCATTCTGACCATAAATCACCATGATATCAAGGTGAGGAGTTGTGTGTTACTGCTGGGAGGAAAGGGTTAACAGTGGAATATTAAGGTGCATTTCTGTGTGCAGTGTTACTAGTCAATGTAACAATTCAGTATGAGCTGCTCTTGGTGCCGGGGGAGGGAGATGCTCTCCTGAGCAAGATAGATGGGGAATGAACATAATATCTATATAGTGTAAGGCAGGGGGTCTCAAACTCGGCTGGGTGTATGGGCCGCACAGAGGAAAAAAATAATTTGGGGGGCTGCATTCTTTGCAAGACAAAGTGACATTTTTATTGGTACCATATATGTATATATTTTTTTTACACACCTTTGGATGACTGATTTTCAACATTTTTCACTTGTTTATTATAACAAATGTGCACATTCTTTGGTTAAATCTAAAAAAAATAAATGTGATGTTAAAAAAAGTCATGCCTTATTTTGTTTTTTTTTACATTTTATCCCTTTCTTTTAACTAATAGTGTTACAATTATGATGCTAGCGTTTTGTGAAGGGAATGCTTTGCCTACTTCCGTGACTATGGCCTTCCGGAACTGCTGCATTTTGGCTGACCTCTCCGCCTCGGGAATAAGAGACATAAAGTTCTCCTTGTAGCGTGGGTCTAACAGTGTTACCAACCAGTAATGATTGTCGGCCAAGATGTTCTTAACGCGAGGGTCACGAGACAGGCAGCTTACCATAAAGTCATCCATGTGCGCCAGACTCTTAACAGCCATCACTTCAGTATCCAGACCAACACGATGACTGAACATGCTGTCCTCCTCCTTCTCCTCCTCCTCCTCCTCCTCATCATCTACCCTGTCCTCTGGCCAGCCACGCTGAACTGAGCATATGACTGGTATGCATGTCATATCCTCAATTTGGCCGGAGAGTTGCTCCATGTCTTCATCTTCCTCCTCGTCATAGTCCTCCACTGCACGTTGTGATGAGACGAGGCTGGGCTATGTGTTATCACCCACACCCACTACTGTTTCTTGCTCCAACTCATCGTGTTCCGCCTGCAATGCATCATGTTTGGTTTTGAGCAGAGACCGTTTTAGAAGGCAGAGAAGCGGTATGGTGACGCTAATAATGGCGTCATCGCCGCTCATTATCTTGGTGGAGTCCTCAAAGTTTTGGAGGATGGTACATAGGTCGGACATCCATCTCCACTCCTCAGGTGTTATGTGTGGAGTTTGACCCATTTCCCGACGGCTTAGGTGATGCAGGTACTCAACAACTGCCCTCTTCTGCTCACATATCCTGATCAACATGTGCAGAGTTGAATTCCAACGCGTGAGGACATCACACACCAGTCTGTGAGCCGGAAGATGCAAACGACGCTGAAAGCCGGCAAGGCCGGCTGAAGCAGTAGGTGACTTTCGAAAATGTGCAGACAGGCGGCGAACTTTTACCAGCAGATCAGACAGCTCTGGGTATGACTTTAGAAACCGCTGAACCACGAGGTTGAGCACATGGGCCATGCATGGAACATGTGTCAGCTGGCCTCGCCTCAAAGCCGCCACTAGGTTCCGGTCATTGTCACACACAACCTTTCCTGGCTTTAGGTTCAGAGGTGTGAGCCAGTGATCTGCATGCTGTTTTAGAGCTGTCCACACCTCTTCTGCATTGTGGGATTTGTCACTTATGCAGATTAGCTGCAGCACAGCCTGTTGCCGCTTCGCCGAGGCAGTGCTGCAGTGCTTCCAGCTTGGGACTGGTGTGGAGGGTAAAGTGGATGAGGATGCGCAGGAGGAGGAGGAGGCTGAAGAGCATGACATTCCGGAGCTGTAGAGTGTGGGTGAAACCCTGACTGAGGTAGGGCCTGCAAACCTTGGTGTGGGAAGGACTTGTTCCGTTCCTCGCTCAAACTGGGTCCCAGCTGGGCTGGGCTGGGTCCCTACCCGGCTGGGTAGGGCGTTGTGGGGGGTTTGTCTATCTCCGTTTGAGGTGAGTTTGTTTAAGTTAGCCTTTTCTTTGGCGTTTTTTGGAGCCCTGCGGGTTGGGGAGTTGGTATCGCCCAGTAAGGCGTTCCCCGGGGGCTTGGATTGGGGTGACATTGTCAGTGGAAAACGGAGTTGAATTTTGGATTAGGAAATCGAAAACTGATCAGAGAGGTGTGGGTAGACTAGTCCGTTTGGGGATGGTTGTGGCATCTGATATGTGCCCGTTCAAGTGTCTCGGGAATTTTCAACAGATCCGTCCGAAGGTGGATGGCCCCTTATTATGTCACGAGGATGGGTCCTTTTTATCGAGATACCAATTTGTGAGTGTTTTTAGGGCATGTTTGAAGTCGTTGGGGTTAGATCCGAAGTCTTTCGGATTGGGGCAGCGACGGAGGCCTCTATATGCGGCCTACCGGAGGAGACAGTTAAGCAGATTGGTAGGTGGAAGTCGCAGCGCTTTAAGTCGTATGTACGTCCCCAGGTGGTTGTTGGCAATTGAGGGGAAAAGGGGGGGTATTAGGGTAGCAATGGGGGGGTGAGAGTGTGTGTTTTTTGTCAATTTGGTTTGGTGAGGCAATAAAATGGTGTCGTCTGTACATTTTGTATTGCAGAAGCACCCCCCCTTCCTTCCCTGGTCTGGATCCTTGGCCACTCTTATGTGTATTGGGGAGCCCGACGAGCGGACGCGAGATGGAACGGGAGACAGCTAGGTTTTGAGAAGGACCTGGCTCTCGTGCGATGGCTCGGTGTTCGGGGGTTAGGGTGGAACAGGGTGTTGCAGGAGGTGCATAGATACGCCCGGTTGGACAGACCTCCTGACATGTTAGTGTTGCATGCCGGGGGGAATGATTTGGGTGGGCGTCCTTTTCGAATCTTGATAAAGGACATCAAACATGATTTGTTACGGTTATGGGTGTCGTTTCCAGGTCTAACGATAGTCTGGTCGGAGATAGTAGCGAGAAAGAGTTGGCAGAAAGCGCGGTCAGTTGACAGGTTGAACAAGGCGCGGGCGAAGGTTAATAGGGCGATCTCGAAGTTTGTTAGTCGGAACGGGGGTATAGCAATACGGCATGTTGAGTTGGAAAGGACGGAAGAGGAATTTTGGTTGGCTGACGGGGTACACCTTAATGCGGTGGGAACTGACTTATGGGCTCTTGGCTTGCAGGGAGGTATTGAGAGGGCCCTTTGGTTGCGGGGGGTCTCAGGCACTTGAAGGGTTTCAAGGTGCCTTCGTTGTGGTGTTGTTTATTGGTGGGTCCTTGAAGTTGGTTTAAAATTGGTTCGGGGATTCATCCGGGTATGGATCCCCTCATTGGCAGAATTGATGGTCCCCTGGTGATTTTGGGGGGGAACCCCGACGGGGTATGTCGGGGCCCCTGGGGGTGTGGTTGGGGTTGACGGAGGATTAACCCTTACCATTTGGTGCTCCTGAGCCAGTGTGGGTAACGGCTGGGAGCAAGTTGAGGTTTTTTATTGCTCGGTTATGGGAATCACCAGGGTTTTGGTAGCTTCAAGGACCTTACCACATTGCAAATTTTATTGGTTATGTATTCTTGTTAATAAAATGGCTGCTATGGCCAAAATTATCCAAAGATAAATTTGTGTCTGTGTAATTACTTTTAAATAAGAAATGGGAATGGAGGTGTGGGGTATGAAAGGAAGACCGGAGTCAACAATTCCAGGGTCAAGCATGTTTATTTGCGTAAGCTTCGTTCCAGGGTAGAAAGGGTAAGAGTGCCTTTCAGAATTCGAAGTGGTCGGACTGTACGGACCACCAAGAACTGCAGGAGAGCTTGAACATCTTCCCATGGATTTGCGACATCCTCCCTCATCAGTTACGTAGGTAAGCAGGTTCTCAGCATTGCAGCCCATTTGTTGTCTTAAGTTAGTTAAGCGGGGTTAACTAACCTGTCAGTTCAGCCTCAGGTCTAAAGCAGAGGCCTGGACTCCACTCCTTACTCCTCACTCCACAACTTTCCTTAAAAACAACTGACTCCTTTTTCCTGCCCCGGGGTCTCCAGACCCCTAGGTGGGCGTTTCCTTCCGTCTGGTCCTGCCCACTGGTGTGCCTGTCTTTCCCTGGGGGAGGTGACTAGGATTTTCTGGTTGGCTTTGTGTGACTTAGGTGAGGGAAGTTGTTATGCGGGGGCCTATGTGTGACTACCTGCAGTGTCAGGGCGTCACATATGTATGTGTGTATGTCTGCTAAAGGAATCCGCACCGTCATATTTACAAACACAAAATTTTGCAGACACCTCATGTGACTCAGGGAACGTCGTAGACTATGTTTTAACAGGAATATTTAACCCCGCGCTTTACAGTTACTCTCCAAAAAACCTGCCTCCATTAAACTGAATGGAGGTGGGAGCTGCAAGTTATTAATAGCAGCTGTGATTGGTTGCTATAGGAACAAAGGACATTCATAGTATAAGAAGCTTATGTGTGAGATAATATGATGTCAGTGGGGAGACAGATAGAGAGAGACAGACACAGACTGAGAGACAAACAGACAGAGACAGATAGGCATAGACAGACAGGGAAAGAGACAGAGACAAACAGACAGAGGCAGACAGGGAAAGAGACAGACAGAGATAGACAGGGAAAAAAGGCAGACAGACAGAGACAGAGAAAGAGACAGAGGCAGATAGGGAAACAGACAGAGACAAACATACAGAGACAGGCAGGAGAAAAGGCAGACCGACAGGGAAAGAGACAGACAGGGGAAGAGACAGACAGAGAGAGACAGACAGATAGAGACAGACAAAGAAATACAGAGATAGACAGGGAAAGAGACAAACGGGGAATGAGTCAGACAGAGAGAGACAAAGAGAGACAGGCAGAGAGAGACAGGGAAAGAGACAGACAGGGGAAGAGAAAGACAGAGACAGACAAAGAAATACAGAGACAGACAGGGGAAGAGACAGACAGGGGAAGAGACAGACAGGGGAAGAGACAGACAGACAGGGAAAGAGACAGACCTGGAAAAGAGACAGACCTGGAAAAGAGACAGGCCTGGAAAAGAGACAGACAGACATAGAAACAGACAGCCACAAAGAGAGAGAGAGACAGACAGACACAGAGAGACAGACAGAGATAGAGAGACAGACAGACATGGATAGAGATAGAGACAAACAGAGACAGACAGATGACAGAGACTGGGAGAGAGACAGACAGAAGCATAAATCCCTAACTAAAACTTAACATTTAATGATAGTTTTAAAAGGTAAAAAAACACAAATCATGTAAATAGAATGACTCTCTTCTGTGCATAGAGTCAACATTTTGTGTTTGTAAATATGACGGTGCGGATTCCTTTAGCAGACATACACACATACATATGTGACGCCCTGACACTGCAGGTAGTCACACATAGGCCCCCGCATAACAACTTCCCTCACCTAAGTCACACAAAGCCAACCAGAAAACCCTAGTCACCTCCCCCAGGGAAAGACAGGCACACCAGTGGGCAGGACCAGACGGAAGGAAACGCCCACCTAGGGGTCTGGAGACCCCGGGGCAGGAAAAAGGAGTCAGTTGTTTTTAAGGAGAGTTGTGGAGTGAGGAGTAAGGAGTGGAGTCCAGGCCTCTGCTTTAGACCTGAGGCTGAACTGACAGGTTAGTTAACCCCGCTTAACTAACTTAAGATAACAAATGGGCTGCAATGCTGAGAACCTGCTTACCTACGTAACTGATGAGGGAGGATGTCGCAAATCCATGGGAAGATGTTCAAGCTCTCCTGCAGTTCTTGGTGGCCCGTACAGTCCGACCACTTCGAATTCTGAAAGGCACTCTTACCCTTTCTACCCTGGAACGAAGCTTAGGCAAATAAACATGCTTGACCCTGGAATTGTTGACTCCGGTCTTCCTTTCATACCCCACACCTCCATTCCCATTTCTTATTTAAAAGTAATTACACAGACACAAATTTATCTTTGGATAATTTTGGCCATAGCAGCCATTTTATTAACAAGAATACATAACCAATAAAATTTTCAATGTGGTAAGGTCCTTGAAGCTACCAAAACCCTGGTGATTCCCATAACCGAGCAATAAAAAACCTCAACTTGCTCCCAGCCATTAACCACACTGGCTCAGGAGCACCAAATGGTAAGGGTTAATCCTCCGTCAACCCCAACCACACCCCCAGGGGCCCCGACATACCCCGTCGGGGTTCCCCCCCAAAATCACCAGGGGACCATCAATTCTGCCAATGAGGGGATGCATACCCGGATGAATCCCCGAACCAATTTTAAACCAACTTCAAGGACCCACCAATAAACAACTCCACAACGAAGGCACCTTGAAACCCTTCAAGTGCCTGAGACCCCCCGCAACCAAAGGGCCCTCTCAATACCTCCCTGCAAGCCAAGAGCCCATAAGTCAGTTCCCACCGCATTAAGGTGTACCCCGTCAGCCAACCAAAATTCCTCTTCCGTCCTTTCCAACTCAACATGCCGTATTGCTATACCCCCGTTCCGACTAACAAACTTCGAGATCGCCCTATTAACCTTCGCCCGCGCCTTGTTCAACCTGTCAACTGACCGCGCTTTCTGCCAACTCTTTCTCGCTACTATCTCCGACCAGACTATCGTTAGACCTGGAAACGACACCCATAACCGTAACAAATCATGTTTGATGTCCTTTATCAAGATTCGAAAAGGACGCCCACCCAAATCATTCCCCCCGGCATGCAACACTAACATGTCAGGAGGTCTGTCCAACCGGGCGTATCTATGCACCTCCTGCAACACCCTGTTCCACCCTAACCCCCGAACACCGAGCCATCGCACGAGAGCCAGGTCCTTCTCAAAACCTAGCTGTCTCCCGTTCCATCTCGCGTCCGCTCGTCGGGCTCCCCAATACACATAAGAGTGGCCAAGGATCCAGACCAGGGAAGGAAGAGGGGGTGCTTCTGCAATACAAAATGTACAGACGACACCATTTTATTGCCTCACCAAACCAAATTGACAAAAAACACACACTCTCACCCCCCCCCATTGCTACCCTAATACCCCCCCCTTTTCCCCTCAATTGCCAACAACCACCTGGGGACGTACATACGACTTAAAGCGCTGCGACTTCCACCTACCAATCTGCTTAACTGTCTCCTCCGGTAGGCCGCATATAGAGGCCTCCGTCGCTGCCCCAATCCGAAAGACTTCGGATCTAACCCCAACGACTTCAAACATGCCCTAAAAACACTCACAAATTGGTATCTCGATAAAAAGGACCCATCCTCATGACATAATAAGGGGCCATCCACCTTCGGACGGATCTGTTGAAAATTCCCGAGACACTTGAACGGGCACATATCAGATGCCACAACCATCCCCAAACGGACTAGTCTACCCACACCTCTCTGATCAGTTTTCGATTTCCTAATCCAAAATTCAACTCCGTTTTCCACTGACATAATGTCACCCCAATCCAAGCCCCCGGGGAACGCCTTACTGGGCGATACCAACTCCCCAACCCGCAGGGCTCCAAAAAACGCCAAAGAAAAGGCTAACTTAAACAAACTCACCTCAAACGGAGATAGACAAACCCCCCACAACGCCCTACCCAGCCGGGTAGGGACCCAGCCCAGCCCAGCTGGGACCCAGTTTGAGCGAGGAACGGAACAAGTCCTTCCCACACCAAGGTTTGCAGGCCCTACCTCAGTCAGGGTTTCACCCACACTCTACAGCTCCGGAATGTCATGCTCTTCAGCCTCCTCCTCCTCCTGCGCATCCTCATCCACTTTACCCTCCACACCAGTCCCAAGCTGGAAGCACTGCAGCACTGCCTCGGCGAAGCGGCAACAGACTGTGCTGCAGCTAATCTGCATAGGTGACAAACCCCACAATGCAGAAGAGGTGTGGACAGCTCTAAAACAGCATGCAGATCACTGGCTCACACCTCTGAACCTAAAGCCAGGAAAGGTTGTGTGTGACAATGGCCGGAACCTGGTGGCGGCTTTGAGGTGAGGCCAGCTGACACATGTTCCATGCATGGCCCATGTGCTCAACCTCGTGGTTCAGCGGTTTCTAAAGTCATACCCAGAGCTGTCTGATCTGCTAGTAAAAGTTCGCTGCCTGTCTGCACATTTTCGAAAGTCACCTACTGCTTCAGCCGGCCTTGCCGGCTTTCAGCGTCGTTTGCATCTTCCGGCTCACAGACTGGTGTGTGATGTCCCCACGCGTTGGAATTCAACTCTGCACATGTTGATCAGGATATGTGAGCAGAAGAGGGTAGTTGTTGAGTACCTGCATCACCTAAGCCGTCGGGAAATGGGTCAAACTCCACACATAACACCTGAGGAGTGGAGATGGATGTCCGACCTATGTACCATCCTCCAAAACTTTGAGGACTCCACCAAGATGGTGAGCGGCGATGACGCCATTATTAGCGTCACCATACCGCTTCTCTGCCTTCTAAAACGGTCTCTGCTCAAAACCAAACATGATGCATTGCAGGCGGAACACGATGAGTTGGAGCAAGAAACAGTAGTGGGTGTGGGTGATAACACACAGCCCAGCCTCGTCTCATCACAACGTGCAGTGGAGGACTATGACGAGGAGGAGGATGAAGACATGGAGCAACTCTCCGGCCAAATTGAGGATATGACATGCATACCAGTCATATGCTCAGTTCAGCGTGGCTGGCCAGAGGACAGGGTAGATGATGAGGAGGAGGAGGAGGAGGAGAAGGAGGAGGACAGCATGTTCAGTCATCGTGTTGGTCTGGATCCTGAAGTGATGGCTGTTAAGAGTCTGGCGCACATGGATGACTTTGTGGTAAGCTGCCTGTCTCGTGACCCTCGCGTTAAGAACATCTTGGCCGACAATCATTACTGGTTGGTAACACTGTTAGACCCACGCTACAAGGAGAACTTTATGTCTCTTATTCCCGAGGCGGAGAGGTCAGCCAAAATGCAGCAGTTCCGGAAGGCCATAGTCACGGAAGTAGGCAAAGCATTCCCTTCACAAAACGCTAGCGTCATAATTGTAACACTATTAGTTAAAAGAAAGGGATAAAATGTAAAAAAAAACAAAATAAGGCATGACTTTTTTTTAACATCAAATTTTTTTTTTTTAGATTTAACCAAAGAATGTGCACATTTGTTATAATAAACAAGTGAAAAATGTTGAAAATCAGTCATCCAAAGGTGTGTGAAAAAAATATATATATATGGTACCAATAAAAATGTCACTTTGTCCTGCAAAGAATGCAGCCCCCCAAATTATTTTTTTCCTCTGTGCGGCCCATACACCCAGCCGAGTTTGAGACCCCCTGCCTTACACTATATAGATATCATGTTAATTCCCCATCTATCTTGCTCAGGAGAGCATCTCCCTCCCCCGGCACCAAGAGCAGCTCATATTGAATTGTTACATTGGTAGTAACACTGCACACAGAAATGCACTTTAATATTCCACTGTTAACCCTTTCCTCCCAGCAGTAACACACAACTCCTCACCTTGATATCATGGTGATTTATGGTCAGAATGACTTCAATGCGATCAGTGATTTCTATTCTAGCTCTGCTCACATAGATTTTATATCCACACTCAACTATAGGCCGTTCTTCATATTTTGGGGGCTTTTAGTCAGATATACTAGTTTGTGCCTGTATAGTATTGGTGTAGATGGGAGTGTAGGGCATGGGTTACATGGCACTGTGGTGGGATACTGATGGGAGGTATTGGTGCTGTGTTTGATGCTTCTACTGGGTATTTTCCTACAAATACTGGAACAGCTCACTGCTTAGAATGATTCTTCCCAGCTCTATAATATATTATATATACCCCACAATGCAGGCTCACACACACATTTGTCTCAAGTGTGTTGTAGGGACACAGATACAGTCTTGGTCATGTGACTAAAGGCTACTTTACACACTGCGATATCGGTCCCGATATCGCTAGTGTGGGTACCCACCCCATCTGTTGCGCGACACGGGCAAATCGCTGCCCATGCCGCACAACACCGACCAGACCCGTCACACATACTTACCTGACCGGCGACGTCGCTGTGACCGGCGAACCGCCTCCTTTCTAAGGGGGCGGTCCGTGCGGCGTCACAGCGACGTCACTGAGCGACCGCCCAATAGCAGCGGAGGGGCGGAGATGAGTGGCCGGAACATCCCGCCCACCTCCTTCCTTCCTCATAGCGGCTGGGAGGCAGGTAAGGAGAGGTTCCTCGTTTCTGCGGTGTCACACGGAGTGATGTGTGCTGCCGCAGGAGCGACGAACTACATCGTTACTGCTGCAGTAACGATAATCGAGAATGGAGACCCATGTCACCGATGAGCGATTTTGCACGTTTTTGCAACGATGCACAATCGCTCATCGGTGTCACACGCAGCAACATCGCTAATGCGGCCGGATGTGCGTCACAAATTCCGTGACCCCAACGACTCCGCATTAGCGATGTCGCAGCGTGTAAAGCCCCCTTTAGTGGGAGTGGTGTACAGGGTCTTAGCAGTAAAGAGTATTCCATATTTCTGCCAGATACCCACAGAGATATTGAAATCTGAAAAAAGAGACTTCTGCTCATTGAAGGTAAGAACTGCTCACATAGCGTTCAACTCCACAGCAAACGAGTGCTCTAGCACTGGCATCTCAGCAGGGATATTCCCCTACTACACATGTGTGTCTGGGTCGCTGTGACAGTTTACAGGACATAACTCAAGGCACCTAGATAGAAGGCAGAGGTACTGGGATTGGTTGGTTTTTGGTGACGGAGGTGCAGGGGCTGGCGCCCATGTGCAGTGCTGGCTAAGGTATATTGATGATATTTTGATTTTTTGGCAGGGCACTGTGGAGCAGCTCGAGACATTTATGGAGGAACTTAATAACAACACCTTTAACATCAGATTGACGCATAAGCATAGCAGCAGTTGCGTTGACTTCCTGGATATTAAAATTTCATTCGGTTCTGAGCGAATTGTTCAGACCGACGTCCATAGGAAGGAAACATCAGTCAACGCACTGCTGCATGCTTCTTCTGCTCATACTCCCTCCACCATCCGGGCCGTACCGACTGGCCAGTTCCTCAGGATGAAGCAAATTTGTTCGTCAGACACTGCTTTTGAACAACAGTCTGCCGACCTCCAGCGCCATAGGGGTGGCAAAGGCGGTCTTCCCCCGGTCTGCCTCAGCAACGGACACTAGCCAATAGTGACTAGTGAGATCAAGGGTAGAAAAATAATTTGCAGTTCTCAATGCAGCTAGCGATTCCTCAATACGGGGGAGTGGTGCCGTCCTTCTTCTTTAACAGGACCAACGGAGCTGCCCAAAGGCTACAACTGTCACGGATAACCCCAGCCGCCTTCATGTTGCTCAACATGTCCTTGGTACACTGGTAATGTGAAGGTGGTATTGGCTTATAGCTCTCTTTGATGGGTGGGTGTGCACCTGTGGGGATGTAGTGTTGGACCCCTTTTATTCCCCCAAAATCTAGCGGATGTTTGCTGAAGACTTGCTCGCTCGTATTCTTGCACTACCCTGTGGACCCGCTTCTTGTGATGTGAAGGTGTGGAGTCAGTGCCTACGTGTAATTCCTTACACCACTCCTCTGGCTGACTTGGTGAGCAGTCACTGACTGGGTGGGGTGCAGTAATAGTGGATGCTGCTACTTGGATAGCATGTGTATCTACTGTGAACAGCTTATCAATGGTGGCAAGTCGGGGCAGCTTAACCTCCTGCTCTCCGCAGTTTAACACTCTCACGGGCACTCTTCCCTTCCGCACTAATGAATAAAACTATGATGTAAATATCATATAGATACCCCACAATTGTAAATAAAGGTAGGTTATGGGAAAAGGGGGAACAGGGAAAGAGGAAAATAGTGTAATAAAGTATACCTTCTGGGGGTGAGAGGAAATGGCAGCACAGCCAGTGGAGGTGAAGCAAAAGGAAGCCTGCAACTAAAGAGTTGAGAGCGTTATCACATGGTGACTGAGCCTGATTGTAAAGGGAGCATAGAGTGGAGCATACTCTGGGCACGTTAGAACCCAAGTTCTTAAACCATGAATATGGACCCCTTTTATTCTCCCCGAAGTCTAGCGGATGTTTGCTGAAGACTTGCTCGTATTCTTGCACTACCCTGTGGACCCGCTTCTTGTGATGTGAAGGTGTGGAGTCAGTGCCTACGTGTAATTCCTTACACCACTCCTCTGGTTGACTTGGTGAGCTGTCACTGAATGGGTGTGGTGAAGTAACGGTGGATGCTGTGGCTTGGATATCATATTAAATATAGGGACCCCCATACAGTAGTATGAGAAATTTTTTTGTATTCAATGATCGGTATTACCTTCAGGGGCGCGGCACGTGGACGTGCGTTCCATTAGCCTCACTGCATTCCACTCCCATACAGGAAGTGGGCGCAGCTATTACTACGGTCGCACATAAAAGAACCCACAGCCACCACTGCACACAGCTGACTCCACCACTGGAAACCCACTTCTACACCAACGCAGGTAAGACAGGATCGGCACCTCTATGCTCCCGTTACAATCAGGGTCAGTCACCATGTGATAATGCTCTCAACAATTTAGTTGCAGGCTTCCCCTTGCTTCACCTCCACTGGCTGTGCTGCCATTTCCTCTCCCCCCTGGAAGGTATACTTTATTACACTATTTTCCTGTTTCCCTCTTCTCCCTTTTCCCATAACCTACCTTTATCTGCATTTGTGGGGTATCTATATACTATTTATATCACAGTTTTATTCATTAATACGGAAGGGAAGAGTGCGTGTGAGAGTGTTGAACTGCGGAGAGCAAGAGGTTAAGCTGCCCCGATTTGCCACCATTGATAAGCTGTTCACAGTAGATACACATGCTATCCAAGCAGCAGCAGCATCCACCATTACTGCACCCCACCCAGTCAGTGACAGCTCACCAAGTCAGCCAGAGGAGTGGTGTCAGGAATTACACGTAGGCACTGACTACACACCTTCACATCACAAGAAGGGGGTGCAAGTGTGACGCCCTGGACTAGCCAGTTAGTCACAGACATAACACACACACACCCCCTTTCCCGGATAGTTACACTAGTCAGACACAAAACCGTTGTTGCCTCCCTCCAGGGGCTGATGTCCACACCAGGTGGGGCGGAGCCAGGCGGTTGGCCCCACCCACCAAGGAGTTCACAGGCCTGGAGATGGGAAAACCAGTCAGTTAGTTGAAGTTCAGTTTAGAGTTGAACCGTGGAGGTAGTGAGTTCAGTGAGGAGCCCAGTTTTGGGTAGGAGTGCAAAACTGCTAGTGTCTGGGTCAGATCCCAGGCACTATGGGGAGATAAGGTATGCACACCAGTGACTATGTAAGGGGAATACATGAAATAGCAGAAACTGCAGTGTGAATACTGACTTGAAAAATTCAATAGCTATATGCAAGAGTGAATATGTGAAAAATGGAATCTGCATTACTGCCATGAACATATGAATCAAGAGAAATTTAGCTACTGAATTGATCAATGCAATAGAGCCCCAACACTACGCCAAAGTATTTCTCTACGTTGGAGTCCCTAGCTTGTGTGTGTCCTCTCATGCAGTTAAAAAACCTACCGTGTATGGGAAGCTGAGACCCAGGCTATTTATGCGTATGATATGGATTGGCAATAGGTGTGGTTGGGGAGGGTTCACAAACGAAAAAATACTAACAAATAGGAATAACGTTTGGAACACCATTCTAAGTCCGAACTGGGTGCAAAAACCTAAAAAAACATCACTATGGGGAGATAAGGTATGCACACCAGTGACTATGTAAGGGGAATACATGAAATAGCAGAAACTGCTGTGTGAATACTGACTTGAAAAATCCAATAGCATTAATTCACATAATCCTAGTGACTGCGCACACAACATGGCCAAACGAAAACAAAAGACAGTACCTGGCCATTCTATCCAATGGAAACTCATAGGCAACACAGTCCATTAGACTAGGCAATTACATGCAGCCAAACAAAGTTCATGGGCCTTGCCTCAGAGTCGAACCCACAACCTCTTGGAGAACAAGCAAAGAGCCTACCACTAAACCAACTCAGTGAAGTTGGAAACCGACTCTACATTAATTAACATAATCCTAGTGACTGCGCACACAACATGGCCAAACAAAAGCAAAAGACAGTACCTGGCCTATCAATCCAATGGAAACTCATAGGTAACACAGTACATTGGACTAGGCAATTACATGCAGCCATACAAAGCCCATGGGTCTTGCCCCAGAGTCGAACCCACAACCTCTCGTAGCCAGGGCAAAGAGCCTACCACTACACCAACACAGAGAAGTAGGTGAATGACTCTACATTAATTCACATAATCCTAGTGACTGCGCACACAACATGGCCAAACAAATGCAAAAGACATTATCTGGCCTATCAATCCAATGGAAACTCATAGGCAACACAGTCCATTAGACTAGGCACTTACATGCAGCCATGTAAAGTTCATGGGCATTGACTCAGAGTCGAACCCAAAACCTCTTGGAGAACAAGCAAAGAGCCTACCACTAAACCAACTCAGAGAAGTTGGAAACTGACTCTACATTAATTCACATAATCCTACCGACTGCGCACACAACATGGCCAAACAAAAGACAATACCTGGCCTATTCATTCAATGAAAACTCATAGGCAACACAGTCCATTGGACTAGGCAATTACATTCAACCATACAAAGTCCATGGTCTTTGCCTCAAAGTCAAACCCACAACTTCTTGTACCCCAAGGAAAGAGCCTACCACTACACCAACACAGAGAAGAGAATGACTCTACATTAATTCACATAATCCTAGTGACTGCGCACACAACATGACCAAACGAAAACAAAAGACAGTCCCTGGCCTATCAATCCAATGGAAACTCATAGACAACATAGTCCATTGGACTACGCAATTACATGCAGCCATACAAAGTCCATGGGCCTTGCCTCAGAGTCATACCCACAATCTCTGGCAGAACAAGCAAAGAGCCTACAACTTCACCAACACAAAGAAGTAGGAAGCTGCGTCTACATTAATTCACATAATCCTAGTGACTGCGCACACAACATGGCCAAACAAAAGCAAAAGACAGTACCTGGCCTATCAATCCAATGGGAACTCATAGGCAACACAGTTAATTGAACTAGGCAATTACATGCAGCCATACAAACTCCATGGGCCTTGCCTCAAAGTCAAACCCACAACCTCTTGCAGCTAAGCAAAGAGCCTTCCACTACAGCAACACAGAGAACTGGGAAACTGATTCTACATTAATTCACATAATCCTACCGACTGCGCACACAACATAACCAAACAAAAGATAATACCTGGCCAATCAATCCAACGGAAACTCAAAGGCAACACAGTCCATTGGACTAGGCAATTACATGCAGCCATATAAAGTCCATGGGCTTTGCCTCAGAGTCAAACCCACAATTTCTCGCAGCCCAAGCAAAGAGCCTACCACTACACCAAGACAGAGAAGTTGGAAACTGAGTTTACATTAGTTCACATAATCCTAGTGACTGCGCACACAACATGGCCAAACAAAAGCAAAAGACAGTACCTGGCCTATCAATCCAATGGGACCTCATAGGCAACACAGTTAATTGAAATAGGCAATTACATGCAGCCATACAAACTCCATGGGCCTTGCCTCAGAGTCGAACCCACAACCTCTTGCAGCTTAAGCAAAGAGACTACCACTACACCAACACAGAGAAGTAGGTGAATGACTCTACATTAATTCACATAATCCTAGTGACTGCGCACACAACATGGCCAAACAAAAGCAAAAGACAGTACCTGGCCTATCAATCCAATAGAAACTCATAGGCAAAGCAATCAATTGAACTAGGCAATTACATGCAGCCATACAAAGTCCATGGGCCTTGCCTCAAAGTCGAACTCACAACCTCTCGCAGCTCAAGCAAAGAGCCTACCACTACACCAACACAGAGAAATGTAAACCTGACTCTACATTAATTCACATAATCCTAGTGACTGCGCACACAACATGGCCAAACGAAAGCAAAAGTCAATACCTGGCCTATCAATCCAATGGAAACTCATAGACAACATAGTCCATTGGACTAGGCAATTACATGCAGCCATACAAAGTCCATGGGCTTTGCCTCAGAGTCAAACCACAACTGCTCGCAGCCCGAGCAAAGAGCCTACCACTACACCAACTCAGAGAAGTAGGAGAATGATTCTACATTAATTCACATAATCCTAGTGACTGCGCACACAAAATGGCCAAACAAAAGCAAAAGACAGTACCTGGCCTATCATTCCAATTGAAACTCATAGGTAACATAGTCCATTGGACTAGGCAATAACATGCAGCCATACAAAGTCCATGGGCCTTGCCTCAGAGTCGAACTCACAACCTCTGGCAGAACAAGCAAAGAGCCTACAACTACACCAACACAAAGAAGTAGGAAGCTGCGTCTACATTAATTCACATAATCCTAGTGAATGCGCACACAACATGGCCAAACAAAAGCAAAAGACATTACCTGGCCTATCAGGCCAATGGAAACTCATAGGCAACACAGTCCATTGAACTAGGCAATTACATGCAGCCATACAAAGTCCATGGGCCATGCCTCAGAGTCAAACCCACAACCTCTCGCAGCCAAGCAAAGCAGCTTCCACTACACCAACACAGAGAAGTGGCAAATGGATTCTACATTAATTCACATAATCCTAGTGACTGCGCACACAACATGGCCAAACAAAAGCAAAAGACAATACCTGGCCTATCAATCCAATGAAAACTCATAGGCAACACAGTCCATTGGACTTGGCAATTACATGCAGCCATACAAAGCCCATGGGCCTTGCCTCAGAGTCAAACCCACAACCTCTGGCAGAACAAGCAAAGAGCTTACAACTACACCAACACAAAAAAGTAGGAAGCTGCGTCTACATTAATTCACATATTCCTAGAGACTGCGCACACAGCATGGCCAAACAAAAGCAAAAGACATTACCTGGCTTATCAATCCAATGGAAACTCATAGGCAACACAGTCCATTGGACTATGCAATTACATGCAGCCATAAAAAGTCCATGGGCCTTGCCTCAGAGTCAAACCCACAATTTCTCGCAGCCCAAGCAAAGATCCTACCACTACACCAACAAAGAGAAATGTGAAACTGACTCTACATTAATTCACATAATCCTAGTGACTGCGCACACAACATGGCCAAACGAAAGCAAAAGTCAATACCTGGCCTATCAATCCAATGGAAACTCATAGGTAACACAGTCCATTGGACTATGCAATTACATGCAGCCATACAAAGTCCATGGGCCTTGCCTCAGAGTCAAACCCACAACCTCTCACAGCCCAAGCAAAGAGCCTACCACTACACCAACAAAGAGAAATGTGAAACTGACTCTACATTAATTCACATATTCCTAGTGACTGCGCACACAACATGGCCAAACAAAAGCAAAAGAAAGCACCTGGCCTATCAATCCAATGGAAACTCATAGGTAACGCAGTCCATTGGACTATGCAATTACATGCAGCCATACAAAGTCCATGGGCCTTGCCTCAGAGTCGAACTCACAACCTCTGGCAGAACAAGCAAAGAGCCTACAACTACACCAACACAAAGAAGTAGGAAGCTGCGTCTACATTAATTCACATAATACTAGTGACTGCGCACACAACATGGCCAAACAAAAGCAAAAGACAGTACCTGGCCTATCAATCCAATGGAAACTCATAGGCAACACAGTCCATTGGACTAGGCAATTACATGCAGTTATACAAAGTCCATGAACCTTGCATTAGAGTCAAACCCACAACTTCTCGCAGCCAAAGCAAAGAGCCTACCACTACACCAACACAGAGAAGTTTGAAACTGACTCTTCATTAACTCACATAATCCTAGTGACTGCGCACACAACATGGCTAAACGAAAGCAAAAGACAGTACCTGGCCTATCAATCCAATGGAAACTCATAGGCAACACAGTCCATTAGACTAGGCAATTACATACAGCCATAATAAGTCCATGGGCCTTGCCCCAGAGTCAAACCCACAACATCTACGCAGCCCAAGCAAAGAGCCTACCACTACACCAACACAGAGAAATCTGAAACTGACTCAACATTAATTCACATAATCCTAGTGACTGTGCACACAACATGGCCAAACGAAAGCAAAAGTCAATACCTGGCCTATCAATCCAATGGAAACTCATAGGTAACACAGTCCATTGGACTATGCAATTACATGCAGCCATACAAAGTCCATGGGCCTTGCCTCAGAGTCAAACCCACAACCTCTAACAGCTCAAGCAAAAAGCCTACCACTACACCAACACAGAGAAGTACGAAACTAATTGAACATAAATTCACATAATCCTAGTGACTGTGCACACAACATGGCCAAACGAAAGCAAAAGACTGTACCTGGCCTATCAATCCAATGGAAACTCATAGGTAACACAGTCCATTGGACTATGCAATTACATGCAGCCATACAAAGTCCATGGGCCTTGCCTCAGAGTCGAACTCACAACCTCTCGCAGCCCAAGAAAAAAGCCTACCACTACAGCAACACAGAGAAGTGTGAAACTGACTCTACATTAATTCACATAATCCTAGTGACTGCGCACACAACATGGCCAAACAAAAGCAAAAGACAGTACCTGGTCTATCATTCCAATTAAAACTCATAGGCAACATAGTCCATTGGACTAGGCAATAACATGCAGCCATACAACGTCCATGGGCCTTGCCTCAAAGTCGAACTCACAACCTCTCGCAGCTCAAGCAAAGAGCCTACCCCTAAACCAACACAGAGAAGTGGGAAACCGACTCTACATTAATTCACATAATACTAGTGACTGCGCACACAACATGGCCAAACAAAAGCAAAAGACAGTACCTGGCCTATCAATCCAATGGAAACTCATAGGCAACACAGTCCATTGGACTAGACAATTACATGGAGACATACAAAGTCCATGGGCCTTGCCTCAGAGTCAAACCCACAACCTCTCGCAGCCAAGCAAAGAGCCTACTACTACACCAACACAGAAAAGTGGGAAACTGGTACTACATTAATTCACATAATCCTACCGACTGCGCACACAACATGGCCAAACAAAAGCAAAAGTCAGTACCTGGCTTATCAATCCAATGGAAACTCATAGGCAACACAGTCCATTGGACTAGAAAATTACATGGAGACATACAAAGTCCATGGGCCTTGCCTCAGAGTCAAACCCACAACCTCTCACAGCTTAAGCAAAGAGACTACAACTACACCAACACAGAGAAGTAGGTGAATGAGTCTACATTAATTCACATAATCCTAGTGACTGCGCACACAACATGGCCAAACAAAAGACAATACCTGGCCTATCAATCCAATGGAAACTCATAGGCAACACAGTCCATTAGACTAGGCAAATACATGCAGCCATACAAAGTTCATGGGCCTTGCCTCAGAGTCAAACCCACATCCTCTTGGAGAACAAGCAAAGAGCCTACCACTAAACCAACACAGAGAAGTTGGAAACCGACTCTACATTAATTCATATAATCCTAGTGACTGCGCACACAACATGGCCAAACAAAAGCAAAAGACATTACCTGGCCTATCAATCCAATGTAAACTCATAGGTAACACAGTACATTGGACTAGGCAATTGCATGCAGCCATACAAAGCCCATGGGCCTTGCCCCAGAGTCAAACCCACAACCTCTCGTAGCCCAAGCAAAGAGCCTACCAATACACCAACACAGAGAAGTGGAAAACAGATTCTACATTAATTCACATAATCCTAGTGACTGCGCACACAACATGGCCAAACAAAAGCAAAAGACGGTACCTGGCCTATTAATCCAATGGAAACTCATAGGCAACGCAATCAATTGGACTAGGCAATTACATGCAGCCATACAAAGTCCATGGGCCTTGTCTCAGAGTCAAACCCACAACCTCTCTCAGCCCAAGCAAAGAGCCTACCACTACACCAACACAGAGAAGAGCGAAACTAACTCAACATAAATTCACATAATCCTAGTGACTGCGCACACAACATGGCCAAACAAAAGCAAAAGACAGTCCCTGGCCTATCAATCCAACGGAAACTCATAGACAACATAGTCCATTGGACTAGGCAATTACATGCAGCCATACAAAGTCCATGGGCTTTGCCTCAGAGTCGAACCCACAACCTCTCACAGCTTAAGCAAAGAGACTACAACTACACCAACACAGAGAAGTAGGTGAATGAGTCTACATTAATTCACATAATCCTAGTGACTGCAAACACAACATAGCCAAACAAAAGCAAAAGACAGTACCTGGCCTATCAATCCAATTGAAACTCATAGGCAACATAGTCCATTGGACTAGGCAATAACATGCAGCCATACAAAGTCCATGGGCCTTGCCTCAAAGTCTAACTCACAACCTCTCGCAGCTCAAGCAAAGAGCCTACCACTACACCAACACAGAGAAATGTGAACCTGACTCTACATTAATTCACATAATCCTAGTGACTGCGAACACAACATGGCCAAACATAAGCAAAAGGCAGTACCTGGCCTATCAATTCAATGGGAACTCGTAGGCAACACAGTCAATTGAACTACGCAATTACATGCAGCCATACAAACTCCATGGGCCTTGCCTCAGAGTCGTACCCACAACCTCTCGCAGCTTAAGCAAAGAGCCTACCCCTAAACCAACACAGAGAAGTGGGAAACTGATTCTACATTAATTCACATAATCCTACCGACTGCGCACACAACACGGCCAAACAAAAGACAATACCTGGCCTATCAATTCAATGGAAACTCATAGGCAACACAGTCCATTGGACTAGGCAATTACATGCAGCCATACAAAGTCCATGGGCTTTGCCTAAAAGTCAAACCCACAACTTCTCGCAGCCAAAGCAAAGAGCCTACCACTACACCAACACAGAGAAGTTGGTAACTGAGTTTACATTAATTCACATAATCCTAGTGACTGCGCACACAACATGGCCAAACAAAAGCAAAAGACAGTACCTGGCCTATCAATCCAATGGAAAATCATAGGCAACACAGTCCATTGGACTAGACAATTACATGGAGACATACAAAGTCCATGGGCCTTTCCTCAGAGTCAAACCCACAACCTCTCGCAGCCAAGCAAAGAGCCTACCACTACACCAACACAGAGAAGTGGGAAACTGATTCTACATTAATTCACATAATCCTACCGACTGCGCACACAACATGGCCAAACAAAAGACAATACCTGGCCTATCAATCCAATGGAAACTCATAGGCAACACAGTCCATTAGACTAGGCAAATACATGCAGCCATATAAAGTTCATGGGCCTTGCCTCAGAGTCGAACCCACATCCTCTTGGAGAACAAGCAAAGAGCCTACCACTAAACCAACACAGAGAAGTTGGAAACCGACTCTACATTAATTCACATAATCCTAGTGACTGCGCACACAACATGGCCAAACAAAAGCAAAAGACATTACCTGGCCTATCAATCCAATGTAAACTCATAGGTAACACAGTACATTACTAGGATTATGTGAATTAATGTAGAGTCAGGTTCACATTTCTCTGTGTTGGTGTAGTGGTAGGCTCTTTGCTTGAGCTGCGAGAGGTTGTGAGTTAGACTTTGAGGCATGGCCCATGGACTTTGTATGGCTGCATGTTATTGCCTAGTCCAATGGACTATGTTGCCTATGAGTTTCAATTGGATTGATAGGCCAGGTACTGTCTTTTGCTTTTGTTTGGCCATGTTGTGTTCGCAGTCACTAGGATTATGTGAATTAATGTAGAGTCATTCACCTACTTCTCTGTGTTGGTGTAGTTGTAGTCTCTTTGTTGCTTATGAGTTTCAATTTGATTGATAGGCCAGGTACTGTCTTTTGCTTTTGTTTGGCCATGTTATGTGCGCAGTCACTAGGATTATGTGAATTAATGTAGAGTCATTCACCTACTTCTCTGTGTTGGTGTAGTGGTAGTCTCTTTGCTTAAACTGCGAGAGGTTGTGGGTTCGACTCTGAGGCAAAGCCCATGGAGTTTGTATGGCAGCATGTAATTGCCTAGTTCAATTGACTGTGTTGCCTATGAGTTTCCATTGAATTGATAGGCCAGGTATTGTCTTTTGTTTGGCCATGTTGTGTGCGCAGTCACTAGGATTATGTGAACTAATGTAAACTCAGTTTCCAACTTCTCTGTGTTGGTGTAATCGTAGGCTATTTCCTTGGGCTGCGAGAAATTGTGGGTTTGACTCTAATGCAAGGCAAAGCCCATGGAGTTTGTATGGCAGCATGTAATTGCCTAGTTCAATTGACTGTGTTGCCTATAAGTTTCCTTTGAATTGATAGGCCAGGTATTGTCTTTTGTTTGGCCATGTTGTGTGCGCAGTCGGTAGGATTATTTGAATTAATGTAGAATCAGTTTCCCACTTCTCTGTGTTGGTGTAGTGGTAGGCTCTTTGCTTCGGCTGCGAGAGGTTGTGGGTTCGACTCTAATGCAAGGCCCATGGACTTTGTATGTCTCCATGTAATTGTCTAGTCCAATGGACTGTGTTGCCTATGAGTTTCCATTGGTTTGATAGGCCAGGTACTGTCTTTTGCTTTTGTTTGGCCATGTTATGTGCGCAGTCACTAGGATTATGTGAATTAATGAAGAATTGGTTTTCCACTTCTCTGTGTTGGTGTATTAGTAGGCTCTTTCCTTGGGCTACGAGAGGGTGTGGGTTCGACTCTGGGGCAAGGCCAATGGGCTTTGTATGGCTGCATGTAATTGCCTAGTCCAATGTACTGTGTTAGCTTTGAGTTTCCATTGGATTGATATGCCAGGTACTGTCTTTTGTTTTCGTTTGGCCATGTTTTGTGCGCAGTCACTAGGATTATGTGAGTTAATGTAGAGACAGTTTCATACTTCTCTGTGTTGCTGAAGTAGTAGGCTTTTTTGTTGGGCTGCGAGAGGTTGTGGGTTCGACTCTGAGGCAAGGCCCATTAACTTTGTATGGCTGCATATATTTGCTTAGTCTAATGGACTATGTTGCCTATGATTTCATTGGATTGATAGGCCAGATAATGTCTTTTGCATTTGTTTGGCCATGTTGTGTGCGCAGTCACTAGGATTATGTGAATAATTTGTAGAGTCAGTTTCACATATCTCTGTGTTGGTGTAGTGGTAGGCTCTTTGCTTGGGCTGCGTAGATGTTGTGGGTTTGACTCTGGGGCAAGGCCCATGGACTTATTATGGCTGTATGTAGTTGCCTAGTCTAATGGACTATGTTGCCTATGATTTCATTGGATTGATAGGCCAGATAATGTCTTTTGCATTTGTTTGGCCATGTTGTGTGCGCAGTCTCTAGGATTATGTGAATTAATGTAGAGTCATTTACCTACTTCTCTGTGTTGGTGTAGTGGTAGTCTTTTTGCTTAAGCTGCGAAAGGTTGTTGGTTCGACTTTGAGGCAAGGCCCATGGAGTTTGTATGGATGCATGCAATTGCCTATTTCAGTTGACTGTGTTACCTATGAGTTCCTATTGGATTGATAGGCCAGGTACTACCTTTTGCTTTTGTTTGGCCATGTTGTGTGCGCAGTCACTAGGATTATGTGAACTAATGTAAACTCAGTTTTCAACTTCTCCGTGTTGCTGTAGTGGTAGGCTTTTTTCTTGGGCTGCGAGAGGTTGTGAGTTCGACTCTGAGGCAAGGCCCATGGACTTTTTATGGCTGCATGTAATTGCATAGTCCAATGGACTGTGTTACCTATGAGATTCCATTGGATTGATAGGCCAGGTGCCTTCTTTTGCTTTTGTTTGGCCATGTTTTGTGCGCAGTCACTAGGATTATGTGAATTAATGTTGAGTCAGTTTCCCACTTCTCTGTGTTGGTGTAGTGGTAGGCTCTTTGCTTGGGCTGGGAGAGGTTGTGAGTTCGACTCAAATGCAAGGCTCATGGATTTTGTATGGCTGCATGTAATTGCCTAGTCCAATGGACTGTGTTGCCTATGAGTTTCCATTGGATTGATAGGCCAGGTATTGACTTTTGCTTTCGTTTGGCCATGTTGTGTGCGCAGTCACTAGGTTTATGTGAATTAATGTAGAGTCAGGTTCACATTTCTCTGTGTTGGTGTAGTAGTAGGCTCTTTGCTTGAGCTGCGAGAGGTTGTGAGTTCGACTTTGAGGCAAGGCCCATGGACATTGTATGGCTGCATGTTATTGCCTAGTCCAATGGACTATGTTGCTTATGAGCTTCAATTGGATTGATAGGCCAGATACTGTCTTTTGCTTTTGTTTGGCCATGTTGTGTGCGCAGTCACTAGGATTATGTGAATTAATGTAGAGTCCTTCACCTACTTCTCTGTGTTGGTTTAGTGGTAGGCTCTTTGCTTGTTCTCCAAGAGGTTGTGGGTTCAACTCTGAGGCAAGGCCCATGAACTTTGTATGGCTGCATGTATTTGCCTAGTCTAATGGACTGTGTTGCCTATGAGTTTCCACTGGTTTGATAGGCCAGATAATGTTTTTTGCATTTGTTTGGCCATGTTGTGTGCACAGTCACTAGGATTATGTGAACTAATGTAAACTCTGTTACCAACTTCTCTGTGTTGGTGTAGTGGTAGGCTCTTTGCTTGGGCTGCGAGAAATTGTGGGTTTGACTCTGAGGTAAAGCCCATGGACTTTGTATGGCTGCATGTAATTGCCTAGTCCAATGGACTGTGTTGCCTATGAGTTTCCACTGGTTTGATAGGCCAGGTAATGTCTTTTGCTTTTGTTTGGCCATGTTGTGTGCGCAGTCACTAGGAATATGTGAATTAATGTAGACGCAGCTTCCTACTTTTTTGTGTTGGTGTAGTTGTAAGCTCTTTGCTTGTTCTGCTAGAGGTTGTGGGTTTGACTCTGAGGCAAGGCCCATGGACTTTGTATGGCTGCATGTAATTGCCTAGTCCAATGGACTATGTTGTCTATGAGTTTCCATTGGATTGATAGACCAGGGACTGTCTTTTGCTTTTGTTTGGCCATGTTGTGTGCGCAGTCACTAGGATTATGTGAATTTATGTTGAGTCAGTTTCGCTCTTCTCTGTGTTGGTGTAGTGGTAGGCTCTTTGCTTGGGCTGAGAGAGGTTGTGGGTTTGACTCTGAGACAAGGCCCATGGACTTTGTATGGCTGCATGTAATTGCCTAGTCCAATTGATTGCGTTGCCTATGAGTTTCCATTGGATTGATAGGCCAGGTACCGTCTTTTGCTTTTGTTTGGCCATGTTGTGTGCGCAGTCACTAGGATTATGTGAATTAATGTAGAATCAGTTTCCCACTTCTCTGTGTTGGTTTAGGGGTAGGCTCTTTGCTTAAGCTGCGAGAGGTTGTGGGTTCGACTCTGAGGCAAGGCCCATGGAGTTTGTATGGCTGCATATAATTGCGTAGTTCAATTGATTGTGTTGCCTATGAGTTCCCATTGGATTGATAGGCCAGGTACTGCCTTTTGCTTTTGTTTGGCCATGTTGTGTGCGCAGTCACTAGGATTATGTGAATTAATGTAGAGTCAGGTTCACATTTCTCTGTGTTGGTGTAGTGGTAGGCTCTTTGCTTGAGCTGCGAGAGGTTGTGAGTTCGACTTTGAGGCAAGGCCCATGGACGTTGTATGGCTGCATGTTATTGCCTAGTCCAATGGACTATGTTGCCTATGAGTTTTAATTGGAATGATAGGCCAGGTACTGTCTTTTGCTTTTGTTTGGCCATGTTGTGTGCGCAGTCACTAGGATTATGTGAATTAATGTAGAGTCAGTTTCACACTTCTCTGTGTTGCTGTAGTGGTAGGCTTTTTTCTTGGGCTGCGAGAGGTTGTGAGTTCGACTCTGAGGCAAGGCCCATGGACTTTGTATGGCTGCATGTAATTGCATAGTCCAATGGACTGTGTTACCTATGAGTTTCCATTGGATTGATAGGCCAGGTACTGTCTTTTGCTTTCGTTTGGCCATGTTGTGTGCGCAGTCACTAGGATTATGTGAATTTATGTTCAATTAGTTTCGCACTTCTCTGTGTTGGTGTAGTGGTAGGCTTTTTGCTTGAGCTGTTAGAGGTTGTGGGTTTGACTCTGAGGCAAGGCCCATGGACTTTGTATGGCTGCATGTAATTGCATAGTCCAATGGACTGTGTTGCCTATGAGTTTCCATTGGATTGATAGGCCAGATATGGACTTTTGATTTCGTTTGGCCATGTTGTGTGCGCAGTCACTAGGATTATGTGAATTAATGTAGAGGCAGGTTCACATTTCTCTGTGTTGGTGTAGTGGTAGGCTCTTTGCTTGAGCTGCGAGAGGTTGTGAGTTCGACTTTGAGGCAAGGCCCATGGACTTTGTATGGCTGCATGTTATTGCCTAGTCCAATGGACTGTGTTGCCTATGAGTTTCCATTGGATTGATAAGCCAGGTACTGTCTTTTGCTTTTGTTTAGCCATGTTGTGTGCGCAGTCGGTAGGATTATGTGAATTAATGTAGAATCAGTTTCCCACTTCTCTGTATTGGTGTAGTGGTAGGCTCTTTGCTTGGCTGCGAGAGGTTGTGGGTTTGACTCTGAAGCAAGGCCCATGGACTTTGTATGGCTGCATGTAATTGCCTAGTCCAATGGACTATGTTGTATATGAGTTTCCATTGGATTGATAGGCCAGGGACTGTCTTTTGCATTTGTTTCGCAATGTTGTGTGCACAGTCACTAGGATTATGTGAACTAATGTAAACTCTGTACCAACTTCTCTGTGTTGGTGTAGTGGTAGGCTCTTTGCTTGGGCTACAAGAGGTTGTGGGTTCGACTCTGAGGCAAGGCCCATGGACTTTGTATGGCTGCATGTAATTGCCTAGTCCAATTGATTGCTTTGCCTATGAGTTTCTATTGGATTTATAGGCCAGGTAATGTCTTTTGCTTTTGTTTGGCCATGTTGTGTGCACAGTCACTAGGATTATGTGAATTAATGTAGAATCAGTTTTCCACTTCTCTGTGTTGGTGTATTTGTAGGCTCTTTGCTTGGGCTACAAGAGGTTGTGGGTTCGACTCTGGGGCAAGTCCCATGGGCTTTGTATGGCTGCATGTAATCGCCTAGTCTAATGGACTATGTTGTCTATGAGTTTCCATTGGATTGATAGGCCAGGGACTGTCTATTGCTTTTGTTTGGCCATGTTGTGTGCGCAGTCACTAGGATTATGTGAATTTATGTTGAGTCAGTTTCGCACTTCTCTGTGTTGGTGTAGTGGTAGGCTCTTTGCTTGGTCTTTGAGAGGTAGTGGTTTTGACTCTGAGGCAAGGCCCATGGACTTTGTATGGCTGCATGTTATTGCCTAGTCCAAAGGATTGCGTTGCCTATGAGTTTCCATTGGATTAATAGGCCAGGTACTGTCTTTTGCTTTTGTTTGGCCATGTTGTGTGCGCAGTCACTAGGATTATGTGAATTAATGTAGAGTCATTCACCTAATTCTTTGTGTTGGTGTAGTGGTAGTCTCTTTGCTTAAGCTGCGAGAGGTTGTGGGTTCGACTCTGAGGCAAGGCCCATGGAGTTTGTATGGCTGCATGTAATCGCCTAGTTCAATTGACTGTGTTGCCAATGAGTTCCCATCGGATTGATAGGCCAGGTACTGTCTTTTGCTTTTGTTTGGCCATGTTGTGTGCGCAGTCACTAGGATTATGTGAACTAATGTAAACTCAGATTCCAACTTCTCTGTGTTGGTGTAGTGGTAGGCTCTTTGCTTGGGCTGCGAGAGGTTGTGGGTTCGACTCTGAGGCAAGGCCCATGGAGTTTGTATGGCTGCATGTAATCGCCTAGTTCAATTGACTGTGTTGCCTATGAGTTTCCATTGGCTTGATAGGCTAGGTAATGTCTTCTGCTTTTGTTTGGCCATGTTGTGTGCGCAGTCACTAGGATTATGTGAATTAATGTAGACGCAGCTTCCTACTTCTTTGTGTTTTTGTAGTTGTAGGCTCTTTGCTTGTTCTGCCAGAGGTTGTGGGTTTGACTCTGAGGCAAGGCCCATGGACTTTGTATGGCTGCATGTAATTGCCTAGTCCAATGGACTATGTTGCCTATGAGTTTCCATTGGATTGATAGGCCAGGTACTGCCTTTTGCTTTTGTTTGACCATGTTGTGTGCGCAGTCACTAGGGTTATGGGAATTAATGTAGAGTCAGTTTCCCACTTCTCTGTGTTGGTGTAGTGGTAGGCTCTTTGCTTGGGCTGCGAGAGGTTGTGGGTTCGACTTTAATGCAAGGCTCATGGACTTTAAATGGCTGCATGTAATTTCTTAGTCCAATGGACTGTGTTGCCTATGAGTTTCTATTGGATTGATAGGCCAGTTACTGTCTTTTGTTTTCGTTTGGCCATGTTGTGTGCGCAGTCACTAGGATTATGTGAATTAATGTAGAGTCAGGTTTACATTTCTCTGTGTTGGTGTAGTGGTAGGCTCTTTGCTTGAGCTGCGAGAGGTTGTGAGTTCGACTTTGAGGCAAGGCCCATGGACTTTGTATGGCTGCATGTAATTGCCTAGTCCAATTGATTGCTTTGCCTATGAGTTTCTATTGGATTGATAGGCCAGGTACTGTCTTTTGCTTTTGTTTGGCCATTTTGTGTGCGCAGTCACTAGCATTATGTGAATTAATGTAGAGTCATTCACCTACTTCTCTGTGTTGGTGTAGTGGTAGTCTCTTTGCTTAAGCTGCAAGAGGTTGTGGGTTCGACTCCGAGGCAAGGCCCATGGAGTTTGTATGGCTGCATGTAATTGCCTATTTTAATTAACTGTGTTGCCTATGAGTTCCCATTGGATTGATTGGCCAGGTACTGTCTTTTGCTTTTGTTTGGCCATGTTGTGTGCGCAGTCACTAGGATTATGTGAACTAATGTAAACTCAGTTTCCAACTTCTCTGTCTTGGTGTAGTGGTAGGCTCTTTGCTTGGGCTGCGAGAAATTGTGGGTTTGACTCTGAGGCAAAGCCCATGAACTTTATATGGCTGCATGTAATTGCCTAGTCCAATGGACTGTGTTGCCTATGAGTTTCCATTGGATTGATTGGTCAGGTATTATCTTTTGTTTGGTTATGTTGTGTGCGCAGTCGGTAGGATTATGTGAATTAATGTAGAATCAGTTTCCCAGTTCTCTGTGTTGCTGTAGTGGAAGGCTCTTTGCTTAGCTGCAAAAGGTTGTGGGTTTGACTCTGAGGCAAGGCCCATGGAGTTTGTATGGCTGCATGTAATTGCCTAGTTCAATTAACTGTGTTGCCTATGAGTTCCCATTGGATTGATAGGCCAGGTACTGTCTTTTGCTTTTGTTTGGCCATGTTGTGTGCGCAGTCACTAGGATTATGTGAATTAATGTAGACGCAGCTTCCTACTTCTTTGTGTTGGTGAAGTTGTAGGCTCTTTGCTTGTTCTGCCAGAGATTGTGGGTATGACTCTGAGGCAAGGCCCATGGACTTTGTATGGCTGCATGTAATTGCGTAGTCCAATGGACTATGTTGTCTATGAGTTTCCATTGGATTGATAGGCCAGGGACTGTCTTTTGTTTTCGTTTGGTCATGTTGTGTGCGCAGTCACTAGGATTATGTGAATTAATGTAGAGTCATTCTCTTCTCTGTGTTCGTGTAGTGGTAGGCTCTTTCCTTGGGTTACAAGAAGTTGTGGGTTTGACTTTGAGGCAAAGCCCATGGACTTTGTATGGTTGAATGTAATTGCCTAGTCCAATGGACTGTGTTGCCTATGAGTTTTCATTGAATGAATAGGCCAGGTATTGTCTTTTGTTTGGCCATGTTGTGTGCGCAGTCGGTAGGATTATGTGAATTAATGTAGAATCAGTTTCCCACTTCTCTGTGTTAGTGTAGTGGTAGGCTCTTTGCTTGGCTGCGAGAAGTTGTGGGTTTGACTCTGAGGCAAGGCCCATGGACTTTGTATGTCTCCATGTAATTGTCTAGTCCAATGGACTGTGTTGCCTATGAGTTTCCATTGGATTGATAGGCCAGGTACTGTCTTTTGCTTTTGTTTGGCCATGTTGTGTGCGCAGTCACTAGGATTATGTGAATTAATGTAGAAACGGTTTTCCACTTCTCTGTGTTGGTGTATTGGTAGGCTCTTTGCCTTGGCTATGAGAGGTTGTGGGTTTGACTCTGGGGCAAGGCCCATGGGCTTTGTATGGCTGCATGTAATTGCCTAGTCCAATGTACTGTGTTACCTATGAGTTTCCGTTGGATTGATAGGCCACGTACTGTCTTTTGCTTTTGTTTGGCCATGTTGTGTGCGCAGTCACTAGGATTATGTTAATTAATGTAGAGTCGGTTTCCAACTTCTCTGAGTTGGTTTAGTGGTAGGCTCTTTGCTTGTTCTCCAAGAGGTTGTGGGTTCGACTCTGAGGCAATGCCCATGAACTTTACATGGCTGCATGTAAGTGCCTAGTCTAATGGACTGTGTTGCCTATGAGTTTCCATTGGATTGATAGGCCAGATAACGTCTTTTGCATTTGTTTGGCCATGTTGTGTGCGCAGTCACTAGGATTATGTGAATTAATGTAGAGTCATTCACCTACTTCTCTGTGTTGGTGTAGTGGTAGGCTCTTTGCCCTGGCTACGAGAGGTTATGGGTTCGACTCTGGGGCAAGACCCATGGGCTTTGTATGGCTGCATGTAATTGCCTAGTCCAATGTACTGTGTTACCTATGAGTTTCCATTGGATTGATAGGCCAGGTACTGTCTTTTGCTTTTGTTTGGCCATGTTGTGTGCGCAGTCACTAGGATTATGTTAATTAATGTAGAGTCGGTTTCCAACTTCACTGAGTTGGTTTAGTGGTAGGCTCTTTGCTTGTTCTCCAAGAGGTTGTGGGTTCGACTCTGAGGCAAGGCCCATGAACTTTGTTTGTCTGCATGTAATTGCCTAGTCTAATGGACTGTGTTGCCTATGAGTTTCCATTTGATTGAATGGCCAGGTACTGTCTTTTGTTTTCGTTTGGCCATGTTGTGTGCGCAGTCACTAGGATTATGTGAATTAATGCTATTGGATTTTTCAAGTCAGTATTCACACAGCAGTTTCTGCTATTTCATGTATTCCCCTTACATAGTCACTGGTGTGCATACCTTATCTCCCCATAGTGATGTTTTTTTAGGTTTTTGCACCCAGTTCGGACTTAGAATGGTGTTCCAAACGTTATTCCTATTTGTTAGTATTTTTTCGTTTGTGAACCCTCCCCAACCACACCTATTGCCAATCCATATCATACGCATAAATAGCCTGGGTCTCAGCTTCCCATACACGGTAGATACAAGTAAAATATATCTTTTTAAAAGGTATCAACCACTGAGGACTTCGGTTCTTTTAAACAATTTTTCATACACGGTAGGTTTTTTAACTGCATGAGAGGACACACACAAGCTAGGGACCCCAACGTAGAGAAATACTTTGGCGTAGTGTTGGGGCTCTATTGCATTGATCAATTCAGTAGCTAAATTTCTCTTGATTCATATGTTCATGGCAGTAATGCAGATTCCATTTTTCACATATTCACTCTTGCATATAGCTATTGAATTTTTCAAGTCAGTATTCACACAGCAGTTTCTGCTATTTCATGTATTCCCCTTACATAGTCACTGGTGTGCATACCTTATCTCCCCATAGTGCCTGGGATCTGACCCAGACACTAGCAGTTTTGCACTCCTACCCAAAACTGGGCTCTTCACTGAACTCACTACCTCCACGGTTCAACTCTTAACTGAACTTCAACTAACTGACTGGTTTTCCCACCTCCAGGCCTGTGAACTCCTTGGTGGGTGGGGCCAACCGCCTGGCTCCGCCCCACCTGGTGTGGACATCAGCCCCTGGAGGGAGGCAACAACGGTTTTGTGTCTGACTAGTGTAACTATCCGGGAAAGGGTGTGTGTGTGTGTTATGTCTGTGACTAACTGGCTAGTCCAGGGCGTCACACTTGCACCCCCTTCTTGTGATGTGAAGGTGTGTAGTCAGTGCCTACGTGTAATTCCTGACACCACTCCTCTGGCTGACTTGGTGAGCTGTCACTGACTGGGTGGGGTGCAGTAATGGTGGATGCTGCTGCTGCTTGGATAGCATGTGTATCTACTGTGAACAGCTTATCAATGGTGGCAAATCGGGGCAGCTTAACCTCTTGCTCTCCGCAGTTCAACACTCTCACGCGCACTCTTCCCTTCCGTATTAATGAATAAAACTGTGATATAAATAGTATATAGATACCCCACAAATGCAGATAAAGGTAGGTTATGGGAAAAGGGAGAAGAGGGAAACAGGAAAATAGTGTAATAAAGTATACCTTCCAGGGGGGAGAGGAAATGGCAGCACAGCCAGTGGAGGTGAAGCAAGGGGAAGCCTGCAACTAAATTGTTGAGAGCATTATCACATGGTGACTGAGCCTGATTGTAACGGGAGCATAGAGGTGCCGATCCTGTCTTACCTGCGTTGGTGTAGAAGTGGGTTTCCAGTGGTGGAGTCAGCTGTGTGCAGTGGTGGCTGTGGGTTCTTTTATGTGCGACCGTAGTAATAGCTGCGCCCACTTCCTGTATGGGAGTGGAATGCAGTGAGGCTAATGGAACGCACGTCCACGTGCCGCGCCCCTGAAGGTAATACCGATCATTGAATACAAAAAAATTTCTCATACTACTGTATGGGGGTCCCTATATTTAATATGATATCCAAGCCACAGCATCCACCGTTACTTCACCACACCCATTCAGTGACAGCTCACCAAGTCAACCAGAGGAGTGGTGTAAGGAATTACACGTAGGCACTGACTCCACACCTTCACATCACAAGAAGCGGGTCCACAGGGTAGTGCAAGAATACGAGCAAGTCTTCAGCAAACATCCGCTAGACTTTGGGAGAATAAAAGGGGTCCATATTCATGGTTTAAGAACTTGGGTTCTAACGTGCCCAGAGTATGCTCCACTCTATGCTCCCTTTACAATCAGGCTCAGTCACCATGTGATAACGCTCTCAACTCTTTAGTTGCAGGCTTCCTTTTGCTTCACCTCCACTGGCTGTGCTGCCATTTCCTCTCACCCCCAGAAGGTATACTTTATTACACTATTTTCCTCTTTCCCTGTTCCCCCTTTTCCCATAACCTACCTTTATTTACAATTGTGGGGTATCTATATGATATTTACATCATAGTTTTATTCATTAGTGCGGAAGGGAAGAGTGCCCGTGAGAGTGTTAAACTGCGGAGAGCAGGAGGTTAAGCTGCCCCGACTTGCCACCATTGATAAGCTGTTCACAGTAGATACACATGCTATCCAAGTAGCAGCATCCACTATTACTGCACCCCACCCAGTCAGTGACTGCTCACCAAGTCAGCCAGAGGAGTGGTGTAAGGAATTACACGTAGGCACTGACTCCACACCTTCACATCACAAGAAGCGGGTCCACAGGGTAGTGCAAGAATACGAGCGAGCAAGTCTTCAGCAAACATCCGCTAGATTTTGGGGGAATAAAAGGGGTCCAACACTACATCCCCACAGGTGCACACCCACCCATCAAAGAGAGCTATAAGCCAATACCACCTTCACATTACCAGTGTACCAAGGACATGTTGAGCAACATGAAGGCGGCTGGGGTTATCCGTGACAGTTGTAGCCTTTGGGCAGCTCCGTTGGTCCTGTTAAAGAAGAAGGACGGCACCACTCCCCCGTATTGAGGAATCGCTAGCTGCATTGAGAACTGCAAATTATTTTTCTACCCTTGATCTCACTAGTCACTATTGGCTAGTGTCCGTTGCTGAGGCAGACCGGGGGAAGACCGCCTTTGCCACCCCTATGGCGCTGGAGGTCGGCAGACTGTTGTTCAAAAGCAGTGTCTGACGAACAAATTTGCTTCATCCTGAGGAACTGGCCAGCCGGTACGGCCCGGATGGTGGAGGGGGTATGAGCAGAAGAAGCATGCAGCAGTGCGTTGACTGATGTTTCCTTCCTATGGACGTCGGTCTGAACAATTCGCTCAGAACCGAATGAAATTTTAATATCCAGGAAGTCAACGCAACTGCTGCTATGCTTATGCGTCAATCTGATGTTAAAGGTGTTGTTATTAAGTTCCTCCATAAATGTCTCGAGCTGCTCCACAGTGCCCTGCCAAAAAATCAAAATATCATCAATATACCTTAGCCAGCACTGCACATGGGCGCCAGCCCCTGCACCTCCGTCACCAAAAACCAACCAATCCCAGTACCTCTGCCTTCTATCTAGGTGCCTTGAGTTATGTCCTGTAAACTGTCACAGCGACCCAGACACACATGTGTAGTAGGGGAATATCCCTGCTGAGATGCCAGTGCTAGAGCACTCGTTTGCTGTGGAGTTGAACGCTATGTGAGCAGTTCTTACCTTCAATGAGCAGAAGTCTCTTTTTTCAGATTTCAATATCTCTGTGGGTATCTGGCAGAAATATGGAATACTCTTTACTGCTAAGACCCTGTACACCACTCCCACTAAAGGGGGCTTTACACGCTGCGACATCGCTAATGCGGAGTCGTTGGGGTCACGGAATTTGTGACGCACATCCGGCCGCATTAGCGATGTTGCTGCGTGTGACACCGATGAGCGATTTTGCATCGTTGCAAAAACGTGCAAAATCGCTCATCGGTGACATGGGTCTCCATTCTCGATTATCGTTACTGCAGCAGTAACGATGTAGTTCGTCGCTCCTGCGGCAGCACACATCACTCCGTGTGACACCGCAGAAACGAGGAACCTCTCCTTACCTGCCTCCCAGCCGCTATGAGGAAGGAAGGAGGTGGGCGGGATGTTCCGGCCACTCATCTCCGCCCCTCCGCTGCTATTGGGCGGTCGCTCAGTGACGTCGCTGTGACGCCGCACGGACCGCCCCCTTAGAAAGGAGGCGGTTCGCCGGTCACAGCGACGTCGCCGGTCAGGTAAGTATGTGTGACGGGTCTGGTCGGTGTTGTGCGGCATGGGCAGCGATTTGCCCGTGTCGCGCAACAGATGGGGCGGGTACCCACACTAGCGATATCGGGACCGATATCGCAGTGTGTAAAGTAGCCTTTAGTCACATGACCAAGACTGTATCTGTGTCCCTACAACACACTTGAGACAAATGTGTGTGTGAGCCTGCATTGTGGGGTATATATAATATATTATAGAGCTGGGAAGGATCATTCTAAGCAGTGAGCTGTTCCAGTATTTGTAGGAAAATACCCAGTAGAAGCATCAAACACAGCACCAATACCTCCCATCAGTATCCCACCACAGTGCCATGTAATCCATGCCCTACACTCCCATCTACACCAATACTATACAGGCACAAACTAGTATATCTGACTAAAAGCCCCCAAAATATGAAGAACGGCCTATAGTTGAGTGTGGATATAAAATCTATGTGAGCAGAGCTAGAATAGAAATCACTGATCGCATTGAAGTCATTCTGACCATAAATCACCATGATATCAAGGTGAGGAGTTGTGTGTTACTGCTGGGAGGAAAGGGTTAACAGTGGAATATTAAGGTGCATTTCTGTGTGCAGTGTTACTAGTCAATGTAACAATTCAATATGAGCTGCTCTTGGTGCCGGGGGAGGGAGATGCTCTCCTGAGCAAGATAGATGGGGAATGAACATGATATTGTCACGGCCGGGCGGTCGGGCCGACCCAGGAGGTGGATCCACTGGACCGAACTCTTAAGATGGTGGTAGGGAGTCCGGCAGCTGAAGCACTGATGGGCAGCAGAACAGTCCGTGCAAGTGAAGGCAGCGGAGGAGTCCCTGGGACCACGGTGTCACAGATGTTAGTCCTGGTGACGTAGCTCAGGTTCGGAAGCCGAGATGATATCAGGCGGGGTCCGGAACCTCAGGAGCGAGATGACGGGTCACCGCAGGGATCCGAGATGGTACGGACTGTCAGATGGCAGACGGACAGTGTGCGGGGTTCAGGATACGGCAGACGGGATGGCGAGGCAGGTACGGCTCTACAAAGAGAGATAGGTGAGTACAGGCACATAAACACCAGGAGACCTGACTCCTAGCTCAGGGAACACGAAGATCAGGCCCCGCCCCCTTGGACACTAACCCCCTTTATACCCAGTACCTGTTCCACCTCATTTCCTGTTAATGGACGCTGGCCCTTTAAGAAAGGGTCAGTGACCGCGCGCGCGCCCTAACGCGCATGCGCGCCGCCCGGGTGCCAGAAGCCAGGGAAGGAGGCTGAGGGGAGGACGCAGGGGAGCCGGCCAGGTCCTGGGAAGCCGTCGGGCGCCGGGATCGGGGACCCGGGGGCCTGGGACGGACGGAATCCGGGGGCTGAGGAGCGGGCAGCGTGGCAGGTGAGCCGGGGAGCGGGGGTGAGGACCCGGGGAGCGTGACAGATATCTATATAGTGTAAGGCAGGGGGTCTCAAACTCGGCTGGGTGTATGGGCCGCACAGAGGAAAAAAATAATTTGGGGGGCTGCATTCTTTGCAGGACAAAGTGACATTTTTATTGGTACCATATATATATATTTTTTTCACACACCTTTGGATGACTGATTTTCAACATTTTTCACTTGTTTATTATAACAAATGTGCACATTCTTTGGTTAAATCTAAAAAAAAAAATTTGATGTTAAAAAAAAGTCATGCCTTATTTTGTTTTTTTTTACATTTTATCCCTTTCTTTTAACTAATAGTGTTACAATTATGACGCTAGCGTTTTGTGAAGGGAATGCTTTGCCTACTTCCGTGACTATGGCCTTCCGGAACTGCTGCATTTTGGCTGACCTCTCCGCCTCGGGAATAAGAGACATAAAGTTCTCCTTGTAGCGTGGGTCTAACAGTGTTACCAACCAGTAATGATTGTCGGCCAAGATGTTCTTAACGCGAGGGTCACGAGACAGGCAGCTTACCACAAAGTCATCCATGTGCGCCAGACTCTTAACAGCCATCACTTCAGTATCCAGACCAACACGATGACTGAACATGCTGTCCTCCTCCTTCTCCTCCTCCTCCTCCTCCTCCTCCTCATCATCTACCCTGTCCTCTGGCCAGCCACGCTGAACTGAGCATATGACTGGTATGCATGTCATATCCTCAATTTGGCCGGAGAGTTGCTCCATGTCTTCATCCTCCTCCTCGTCATAGTCCTCCACTGCACGTTGTGATGAGACGAGGCTGGGCTATGTGTTATCACCCACACCCACTACTGTTTCTTGCTCCAACTCATCGTGTTCCGCCTGCAATGCATCATGTTTGGTTTTGAGCAGAGACCGTTTTAGAAGGCAGAGAAGCGGTATGGTGACGCTAATAATGGCGTCATCGCCGCTCACCATCTTGGTGGAGTCCTCAAAGTTTTGGAGGATGGTACATAGGTCGGACATCCATCTCCACTCCTCAGGTGTTATGTGTGGAGTTTGACCCATTTCCCGACGGCTTAGGTGATGCAGGTACTCAACAACTGCCCTCTTCTGCTCACATATCCTGATCAACATGTGCAGAGTTGAATTCTAACGCGTGGGGACATCACACACCAGTCTGTGAGCCGGAAGATGCAAATGACGCTGAAAGCCGGCAAGGCCGGCTGAAGCAGTAGGTGACTTTCGAAAATGTGCAGACAGGCAGCGAACTTTTACCAGCAGATCAGACAGCTCTGGGTATGACTTTAGAAACCGCTGAACCACGAGGTTGAGCACATGGGCCATGCATGGAACATGTGTCAGCTGGCCTCGCCTCAAAGCCGCCACCAGGTTCCGGCCATTGTCACACACAACCTTTCCTGGCTTTAGGTTCAGAGGTGTGAGCCAGTGATCTGCATGCTGTTTTAGAGCTGTCCACACCTCTTCTGCATTGTGGGGTTTGTCACCTATGCAGATTAGCTGCAGCACAGTCTGTTGCCGCTTCGCCGAGGCAGTGCTGCAGTGCTTCCAGCTTGGGACTGGTGTGGAGGGTAAAGTGGATGAGGATGCGCAGGAGGAGGAGGAGGCTGAAGAGCATGACATTCCGGAGCTGTAGAGTGTGTTTGAAACCCTGACTGAGGTAGGGCCTGCAAACCTTGGTGTGGGAAGGACTTGTTCCGTTCCTCGCTCAAACTGGGTCCCAGCTGGGCTGGGCTGGGTCCCTACCCGGCTGGGTAGGGCGTTGTGGGGGGTTTGTCTATCTCCGTTTGAGGTGAGTTTGTTTAAGTTAGCCTTTTCTTTGGCGTTTTTTGGAGCCCTGCGGGTTGGGGAGTTGGTATCGCCCAGTAAGGCGTTCCCCAGGGGCTTGGATTGGGGTGACATTATGTCAGTGGAAAACGGAGTTGAATTTTGGATTAGGAAATCGAAAACTGATCAGAGAGGTGTGGGTAGACTAGTCCGTTTGGGGATGGTTGTGGCATCTGATATGTGCCCGTTCAAGTGTCTCGGGAATTTTCAACAGATCCGTCCGAAGGTGGATGGCCCCTTATTATGTCACGAGGATGGGTCCTTTTTATCGAGATACCAATTTGTGAGTGTTTTTAGGGCATGTTTGAAGTCGTTGGGGTTAGATCCGAAGTCTTTCGGATTGGGGCAGCGACGGAGGCCTCTATATGCGGCCTACCGGAGGAGACAGTTAAGCAGATTGGTAGGTGGAAGTCGCAGCGCTTTAAGTCGTATGTACGTCCCCAGGTGGTTGTTGGCAATTGAGGGGAAAAGGGGGGGGTATTAGGGTAGCAATGGGGGGGGTGAGAGTGTGTGTTTTTTGTAAATTTGGTTTGGTGAGGCAATAAAATGGTGTCGTCTGTACATTTTGTATTGCAGAAGCACCCCCTCTTCCTTCCCTGGTCTGGATCCTTGGCCACTCTTATGTGTATTGGGGAGCCCGACGAGCGGACGCGAGATGGAACGGGAGACAGCTAGGTTTTGAGAAGGACCTGGCTCTCGTGCGATGGCTCGGTGTTCGGGGGTTAGGGTGGAACAGGGTGTTGCAGGAGGTGCATAGATACGCCCGGTTGGACAGACCTCCTGACATGTTAGTGTTGCATGCCGGGGGGAATGATTTGGGTGGGCGTCCTTTTCGAATCTTGATAAAGGACATCAAACATGATTTGTTACGGTTATGGGTGTCGTTTCCAGGTCTAACGATAGTCTGGTCGGAGATAGTAGCGAGAAAGAGTTGGCAGAAAGCGCGGTCAGTTGACAGGTTGAACAAGGCGCGGGCGAAGGTTAATAGGGCGATCTCGAAGTTTGTTAGTCGGAACGGGGGTATAGCAATACGGCATGTTGAGTTGGAAAGGACGGAAGAGGAATTTTGGTTGGCTGACGGGGTACACCTTAATGCGGTGGGAACTGACTTATGGGCTCTTGGCTTGCAGGGAGGTATTGAGAGGGCCCTTTGGTTGCGGGGGGTCTCAGGCACTTGAAGGGTTTCAAGGTGCCTTCGTTGTGGTGTTGTTTATTGGTGGGTCCTTGAAGTTGGTTTAAAATTGGTTCGGGGATTCATCCGGGTATGGATCCCCTCATTGGCAGAATTGATGGTCCCCTGGTGATTTTGGGGGGGAACCCCGACGGGGTATGTCGGGGCCCCTGGGGGTGTGGTTGGGGTTGACGGAGGATTAACCCTTACCATTTGGTGCTCCTGAGCCAGTGTGGGTAACGGCTGGGAGCAAGTTGAGGTTTTTTATTGCTCGGTTATGGGAATCACCAGGGTTTTGGTAGCTTCAAGGACCTTACCACATTGCAAATTTTATTGGTTATGTATTCTTGTTAATAAAATGGCTGCTATGGCCAAAATTATCCAAAGATAAATTTGTGTCTGTGTAATTACTTTTAAATAAGAAATGGGAATGGAGGTGTGGGGTATGAAAGGAAGACCGGAGTCAACAATTCCAGGGTCAAGCATGTTTATTTGCCTAAGCTTCGTTCCAGGGTAGAAAGGGTAAGAGTGCCTTTCAGAATTCGAAGTGGTCGGACTGTACGGGCCACCAAGAACTGCAGGAGAGCTTGAACATCTTCCCATGGATTTGCGACATCCTCCCTCATCAGTTACGTAGGTAAGCAGGTTCTCAGCATTGCAGCCCATTTGTTATCTTAAGTTAGTTAAGCGGGGTTAACTAACCTGTCAGTTCAGCCTCAGGTCTAAAGCAGAGGCCTGGACTCCACTCCTTACTCCTCACTCCACAACTCTCCTTAAAAACAACTGACTCCTTTTTCCTGCCCCGGGGTCTCCAGACCCCTAGGTGGGCGTTTCCTTCCGTCTGGTCCTGCCCACTGGTGTGCCTGTCTTTCCCTGGGGGAGGTGACTAGGGTTTTCTGGTTGGCTTTGTGTGACTTAGGTGAGGGAAGTTGTTATGCGGGGGCCTATGTGTGACTACCTGCAGTGTCAGGGCGTCACATATGCTATAGTTACACTAGTGCAAAGGCATTTGCAGAGCGCGTCTGCCTGCATTGCACACTCCAACTCATTATAACTAAGCCATTATACTAGCAAACACTCAGTGTACCTAGTGGCATCCTATACGTGGCTATTGGACTTTGCTATAGTCCCACTAGTGCCAAGACATTTGCAGCACGTCTGCCTGCGTTGCACACTCCAACTAATTATAACTAAGCCATTATACTAGCAAACACTCAGTGTACCTAGTGGCATCCTATACGTGGCTATTGGACTTTGCTATAGTCCCACTAGTGCCAAGACATTTGCAGAGCGCATCTGCCTGCGTTGCACACTCCAACTAATTATAACTAAGCCATTATACTAGCAAACACTCAGTGTACCTAGTGGCATCCTATACGTGGCTATTGGACTTTGCTATAGTCACACTAGTGGCAAGACATTTGCAGAGCGCATCTGCCTGCGTTGCACACTCCAACTAATTATAACTAAGCCATTATACTAGCAAACACTCAGTGTACCTAGTGGCATCCTATACGTGGCTATTGGACTTTGCTATAGTCCCACTAGTGCTAAGACATTTGCAGCACGTCTGCCTGCGTTGCACACTCCAACTAATTATAACTAAGCCATTATACTAGCAAACACTCAGTGTACCTAGTGGCATCCTATACGTGGCTATTGGACTTTGCTTTAGTCCCACTAGTGCCAAGACATTTGCAGAACGCATCTGCCTGCGTTGCACACTCCAACTAATTATAACTAAGCCATTATACTAGCACACACTCAGTGTACCTAGTGGCATCCTATACGTGGCTATTGGACTTTGCTTTAGTCCCACTAGTGCCAATCCATGATTTTTCCGTCATAACAAACGTGCACTTTTTTGTTTAATTTACACATTGGACCATAGGAAAAATGACACTACAGCTACAGAGGTGACCGTCTGATAGCCCAGCTCGACTATCCATCTCTACTGAAGACCCTTTCAGCTTTTTGAGAGTTGGGTGGAGGACATCATCTCTGAAAATAGGGTCCCACAGCTGCACCCATCAGTGTGAGCAGGACTCTTAGGACTCTTAGAAGAGTTAATGCTCTGGGACCATGGGGGCGCTTAGCCCCCTCTCTTCGTCACTGAGGATGATTTCATTTTTCAGGGATTAGAGAGGGTGGTCCTTGTGGTGGACTGCAGGTATGGAGAGCTGTTGTCATCGTATTAGATAGATAAGAATGATTATATGTATTGTAGAAATGTCTCCTATCATGTTCCCTAATTTTTTATTATGTCCACATCCTGGTCCCCATCTTGGACATCATAACAAACGTGCACTTTTTTGTTTAATTTACACATTGGACCATAGGAAAAATGACACTACAGCTACAGAGGTGACCGTCTGATAGCCCAGCTCGACTATCCATCTCTACTGAAGACCCTTTCAGCATTTTGAGAGTTGGGTGGAGGACATCATCTCTGAAAATAGGGTCCCACAGCTGCACCCCATCAGTGTGAGCAGGACTCTTAAGACTCTTAGAAGAGTCAATGCTCTGAGACCATTGGGGGCACTGAGCCCCCTCTCTTCGTCACTGAGGATGATTTCATTTTTCAGGGTTTAGAGAGGGTGGTCCTTGTGGTGGACTGCAGGTATGGAGAGCTCTTATCATCGTATTAGATAGATAAGAATGATTATATGTATTGTAGAAATGTCTCCTATCATGTTCCCTAATTTTTTATTATGTCCACATCCTGGTCCCCATCTTGGACATCATAACAAACGTGCACTTTTTTGTTTAATTTACACATTGGACCATAGGAAAAATGACACTACAGCTACAGAGGTGACCGTTTGATAGCCCAGCTCGACTATCCATCTCTACTGAAGACCCTTTCAGCTTTTTGAGAGTTGGGTGGAGGACATCATCTCTTAAAATAGGGTCCCACAGCTGCACCCCATCAGTGTGAGCAGGACTCTTAGGACTCTTAGAAGAGTTAATGCTCTGAGACCATGGGGGCGCTTAGCCCCCTCTCTTCGTCACTGAGGATGATTTCATTTTTCAGGGATTAGAGAGGGTGGTCCTTGTGGTGGACTGCAGGTATGGAGAGCTGTTGTCATCGTATTAGATAGATAAGAATGATTATATGTATTGTAGAAATGTCTCCTATCATGTTCCCTAATTTTTTATTATGTCCACATCCTGGTCCCCATCTTGGACATCATAACAAACGTGCACTTTTTTGTTTAATTTACACATTGGACCATAGGAAAAATGACACTACAGCTACAGAGGTGACCGTCTGATAGCCCAGCTCGACTATCCATCTCTACTGAAGACCCTTTCAGCTTTTTGAGAGTTGGGTGGAGGACATCATCTCTGAAAATAGGGTCCCACAGCTGCACCCCATCAGTGTGAGCAGGACTCTTAGGACTCTTAGAAGAGTCAATGCTCTGAGACCATTGGGGGCACTTAGCCCCCTCTCTTCGTCACTGAGGATGATTTCATTTTTCAGGGATTAGAGAGGGTGGTCCTTGTGGTGGACTGCAGGTATGGAGAGCTGTTATCATCGTATTAGATAGATAAGAATGATTATATGTATTGTAGAAATGTCTCCTATCATGTTCCCTAATTTTTTATTATGTCCACATCCTGGTCCCCATCTTGGACATCATAACAAACGTGCACTTTTTTGTTTAATTTACACATTGGACCATAGGAAAAATGACACTACAGCTACAGAGGTGACCGTCTGATAGCCCAGCTCGACTATCCATCTCTACTGAAGACCCTTTCAGCTTTTTGAGAGTTGGGTGGAGAACATCATCTCTGAAAATAGGGTCCCACAGCTGCACCCCATTAGTGTGAGCAGGACTCTTAGGACTCTTAGAAGAGTCAATGTTTTGAGACCATGGGGGGCGCTTAGCCCCCTCTCTTCGTCACTGAGGATGATTTCACTTTTCAGGGAATAGAGAGGGTGGTACTTGTGGTGGACTGCAGGCATGGAGAGCTGTTGTCATCGTATTAGATAGATAAGAATGATTATATGTATTGTAGAAATGTCTCCTATCATGTTCCCTATTTTTTTATTATGTCCACATCCTGGTCCCCATCTTGGAAATCATAACAAACGTGCACTTTTTTGTTTAATTTACACATTGGACCATAGGAAAAATGACACTACAGCTACAGAGGTGACCGTCTGGTAGCCCAGCTCGACTATCCATCTCTACTGAAGACCCTTTCAGCTTTTTGAGAGTTGGGTGGAGGACATCATCTCTGAAAATAGGGTCCCACAGCTGCACCCCATCAGTGTGAGCAGGACTCTTAGGACTCTTAGAAGAGTCAATGTTTTGAGACCATGGGGGGCGCTTAGCCCCCTCTCTTCGTCACTGAGGATGATTTCATTTTTCAGGGATTAGAGAGAGTGGTCCTTGTGGTGGACTGCAGGTATGGAGAGCTGTTGTGATCGTATTAGATAGATAAGAATGATTATATGTATTGTAGAAATGTCTCCTATCATGTTCCCTAATTTTTTATTATGTCCACATCCTGGTCCCCATCTTGGACATCATAACAAACGTGCACTTTTTTGTTTAATTTCCACATTGGACCATAGGAAAAATGACACTACAGCTACAGAGGTGACCGTCTGATAGCCCAGCTCGACTATCCATCTCTACTGAAGACCCTTTCAGCTTTTTGAGAGTTGGGTGGAGGACATCATCTCTGAAAATAGGGTCCCACAGCTGCACCCCATCAGTGTGAGCAGGACTCTTAGGACTCTTAGAAGAGTTAATGCTCTGAGACCATGGGGGCGCTTAGCCCCCTCTCTTCGTCACTGAGGATGATTTCATTTTTCAGGGATTAGAGAGGGTGGTCCTTGTGGTGGACTGCAGGTATGGAGAGCTGTTGTCATCGTATTAGATAGATAAGAATGATTATATGTATTGTAGAAATGTCTGCTATCATGTTCCCTATTTTTTTATTATGTCCACATCCTGGTCCCCATCTTGGACATCATAACAAACGTGCACTTTTTTGTTTAATTTACACATTGGACCATAGGAAAAATGACACTACAGCTACAGAGGTGACCGTCTGATAGCCCAGCTCGACTATCCATCTCTACTGAAGACCCTTTCAGCTTTTTGAGAGTTGGGTGGAGGACATCATCTCTGAAAATAGGGTCCCACAGCTTCACCCCATCAGTGTGAGCAGGACTCTTAGGACTCTTAGAAGAGTCAATGCTCTGGTACCATGGGGGGCGCTTGGCCCCCTCTCTTCGTCACTGAGGATGATTTCATTTTTCAGGGATTAGAGAGGGTGGTCCTTGTGGTGGACTGCAGGTATGTAGAGCTGTTGTCATCGTATTAGATAGATAAGAATGATTATATGTATTGTAGAAATGTCTCCTATCATGTTCCCTAATTTTTTATTATGTCCACATCCTGGTCCCCATCTTGGACATCATAACAAACGTGCACTTTTTTGTTTAATTTACACATTGGACCATAGGAAAAATGACACTACAGCTACAGAGGTGACCGTCTGATAGCCCAGCTCGACTATCCATCTCTACTGAAGACCCTTTCAGCTTTTTGAGAGTTGGGTGGAGGACATCATCTCTGAAAATAGGGTCCCACAGCTGCACCCCATCAGTGTGAGCAGGACTCTTAGGACTCTTAGAAGAGTTAATGCTCTGAGACCATGGGGGCGCTTAGCCCCCTCTCTTCGTCACTGAGGATGATTTCATTTTTCAGGGATTAGAGAGGGTGGTCCTTGTGGTGGACTGCAGGTATGGAGAGCTGTTGTCATCGTATTAGATAGATAAGAATGATTATATGTATTGTAGAAATGTCTCCTATCATGTTCCCTAATTTTTTATTATGTCCACATCCTGGTCCCCATCTTGGACATCATAACAAACGTGCACTTTTTTGTTTAATTTACACATTGGACCATAGGAAAAATGACACTACAGCTACAGAGGTGACCGTCTGATAGCCCAGCTCGACTATCCATCTCTACTGAAGACCCTTTCAGCTTTTTGAAAGTTGGGTGGAGGACATCATCTCTGAAAATAGGGTCCCACAGCTGCACCCCATCAGTGTGAGCAGGACTCTTAGGACTCTTAGAAGAGTCAATGCTCTGAGACCATTGGGGGCACTTAGCCCCCTCTCTTCGTCACTGAGGATGATTTCATTTTTCAGGGATTAGAGAGGGTGGTCCTTGTGGTGGACTGCAGGTATGGAGAGCTGTTATCATCGTATTAGATAGATAAGAATGATTATATGTATTGTAGAAATGTCTCCTATCATGTTCCCTAATTTTTTATTATGTCCACATCCTGGTCCCCATCTTGGACATCATAACAAACGTGCACTTTTTTGTTTAATTTACACATTGGACCATAGGAAAAATGACACTACAGCTACAGAGGTGACCGTCTGATAGCCCAGCTCGACAATCCATCTCTACTGAAGACCCTTTCAGCTTTTTGAGAGTTGGGTGGAGGACATCATCTCTGAAAATAGGGTCCCACAGCTGCACCCCATCAGTGTGAGCAGGACTCTTAGGACTCTTAGAAGAGTCAATGCTCTGAGACCATGGGGGGCGCTTAGCCCCCTCTCTTCGTCACTGAGGATGATTTCATTTTTCAGGGATTAGAGAGGGTGGTCCTTGTGGTGGACTGCAGGTATGGAGAGCTGTTGTCATCGTATTAAATAGATAAGAATGATTATATGTATTGTAGAAATGTCTCCTATCATGTTCCCTAATTTTTTATTATGTCCACATCCTGGTCCCCATCTTGGACATCATAACAAACGTGCACTTTTTTGTTTAATTTACACATTGGACCATAGGAAAAATGACACTACAGCTACAGAGGTGACCGTCTGATAGCCCAGCTCGACTATCCATCTCTACTGAAGACCCTTTCAGCTTTTTGAGAGTTGGGTGGAGAACATCATCTCTGAAAATAGGGTCCCACAGCTGCACCCCATCAGTGTGAGCAGGACTCTTAGGACTCTTAGAAGAGTCAATGTTTTGAGACCATGGGGGGCGCTTAGCCCCCTCTCTTCGTCACTGAGGATGATTTCACTTTTCAGGGAATAGAGAGGGTGGTACTTGTGGTGGACTGCAGGTATGGAGAGCTGTTGTCATCGTATTAGATAGATAAGAATGATTATATGTATTGTAGAAATGTCTCCTATCATGTTCCCTATTTTTTTATTATGTCCACATCCTGGTCCCCATCTTGGAAATCATAACAAACGTGCACTTTTTTGTTTAATTTACACATTGGACCATAGGAAAAATGACACTACAGCTACAGAGGTGACCGTCTGGTAGCCCAGCTCGACTATCCATCTCTACTGAAGACCCTTTCAGCTTTTTGAGAGTTGGGTGGAGGACATCATCTCTGAAAATAGGGTCCCACAGCTGCACCCCATCAGTGTGAGCAGGACTCTTAGGACTCTTAGAAGAGTCAATGTTTTGAGACCATGGGGGGCGCTTAGCCCCCTCTCTTCGTCACTGAGGATGATTTCATTTTTCAGGGATTAGAGAGGGTGGTCCTTGTGGTGGACTGCAGGTATGGAGAGCTGTTGTCATCGTATTAGATAGATAAGAATGATTATATGTATTGTAGAAATGTCTCCTATCATGTTCCCTAATTTTTTATTATGTCCACATCCTGGTCCCCATCTTGGACATCATAACAAACGTGCACTTTTTTGTTTAATTTACACATTGGACCATAGGAAAAATGACACTACAGCTACAGAGGTGACCGTCTGATAGCCCAGCTCGACTATCCATCTCTACTGAAGACCCTTTCAGCTTTTTGAGAGTTGGGTGGAGGACATCATCTCTGAAAATAGGGTCCTACAGCTGCACCCCATCAGTGTGAGCAGGACTCTTAGGACTCTTAGAAGAGTTAATGCTCTGAGACCATGGGGGTGCTTAGCCCCCTCTCTTCGTCACTGAGGATGATTTCATTTTTCAGGGATTAGAGAGGCTGGTCCTGGTGGTGGACTGCAGGTATGGAGAGCTGTTGTCATCGTATTAGATAGATAAGAATGATTATATGTATTGTAGAAATGTCTCCTATCATGTTCCCTAATTTTTTATTATGTCCACATCCTGGTCCCCATCTTGGACATCATAACAAACGTGCACTTTTTTGTTTAATTTACACATTGGACCATAGGAAAAATGACACTACAGCTACAGAGGTGACCGTCTGATAGCCCAGCTCGACTATCCATCTCTACTGAAGACCCTTTCAGCTTTTTGAGAGTTGGGTGGAGGACATCATCTCTTAAAATAGGGTCCCACAGCTGCACCCCATCAGTGTAAGCAGGACTCTTAGGACTCTTAGAAGAGTCAATGCTCTAAAACCATGGGGGGCGCTTAGCCCCCTCTCTTCGTCCCTGAGGATGATTTCATTTTTCAGGGATTAGAGAGGGTGGTCCTTGTGGTGGACTGCAGGTATGGAGAGCTGTTGTCATCGTATTAGATAGATAAGAATGATTATATGTATTGTAGAAATGTCTCCTATCATGTTCCCTAATTTTTTATTATGTCCACATCCTGGTCCCCATCTTGGACATCATAACAAACGTGCACTTTTTTGTTTAATTTACACATTGGACCATAGGAAAAATGACACTACAGCTACAGAGGTGACCGTCTGATAGCCCAGCTCGACTATCCATCTCTACTGAAGACCCTTTCAGCTTTTTGAGAGTTGGGTGGAGGACATCATCTCTGAAAATAGGGTCCCACAGCTGCACCCCATCAGTGTGAGCAGGACTCTTAGGACTCTTAGAAGAGTTAATTCTCTGAGACCATGGGGGCGCTTAGCCCCCTCTCTTCGTCACTGAGGATGATTTCATTTTTCAGGGATTAGAGAGGGTGGTCCTTGTGGTGGACTGCAGGTATGGAGAGCTGTTGTCATCGTATTAGATAGATAAGAATGATTATATGTATTGTAGAAATGTCTCCTATCATGTTCCCTAATTTTTTATTATGTCCACATCCTGGTCCCCATCTTGGACATCATAACAAACGTGCACTTTTTTGTTTAATTTACACATTGGACCATAGGAAAAATGACACTACAGCTACAGAGGTGACCGTCTGATAGCCCAGCTCGACTATCCATCTCTACTGAAGACCCTTTCAGCTTTTTGAGAGTTGGGTGGAGGACATCATCTCTGAAAATAGGGTCCCACAGCTGCACCCCATCAGTGTGAGCAGGACTCTTAGGACTCTTAGAAGAGTCAATGCTCTGAGACCATTGGGGGCACTTAGCCCCCTCTCTTCATCACTGAGGATGATTTCATTTTTCAGGGATTAGAGAGGGTGGTCCTTGTGGTGGACTGCAGATATGGAGAGCTGTTATCATCGTATTAGATAGATAAGAATGATTATATGTATTGTAGAAATGTCTCCTATCATGTTCCCTAATTTTTTATTATGTCCACATCCTGGTCCCCATCTTGGACATCATAACAAACGTGCACTTTTTTGTTTAATTTACACATTGGACCATAGGAAAAATGACACTACAGCTACAGAGGTGACCGTCTGATAGCCCAGCTCGACTATCCATCTCTACTGAAGACCCTTTCAGCTTTTTGAGAGTTGGGTGGAGGACATCATCTCTTAAAATAGGGTCCCACAGCTGCACCCCATCAGTGTAAGCAGGACTCTTAGGACTCTTAGAAGAGTCAATGCTCTAAAACCATGGGGGGCGCTTAGCCCCCTCTCTTCGTCCCTGAGGATGATTTCATTTTTCAGGGATTAGAGAGGGTGGTCCTTGTGGTGGACTGCAGGTATGGAGAGCTGTTGTCATCGTATTAGATAGATAAGAATGATTATATGTATTGTAGAAATGTCTCCTATCATGTTCCCTAATTTTTTATTATGTCCACATCCTGGTCCCATCTTGGACATCATAACAAACGTGCACTTTTTTGTTTAATTTACACATTGGACCATAGGAAAAATGACACTACAGCTACAGAGGTGACCGTCTGATAGCCCAGCTCGACTATCCATCTCTACTGAAGACCCTTTCAGCTTTTTGAGAGTTGGGTGGAGGACATCATCTCTGAAAATAGGGTCCCACAGCTGCACCCCATCAGTGTGAGCAGGACTCTTAGGACTCTTAGAAGAGTTAATGCTCTGAGACCATGGGGGCGCTTAGCCCCCTCTCTTCGTCACTGAGGATGATTTCATTTTTCAGGGATTAGAGAGGGTGGTCCTTGTGGTGGACTGCAGGTATGGAGAGCTGTTGTCATCGTATTAGATAGATAAGAATGATTATATGTATTGTAGAAATGTCTCCTATCATGTTCCCTAATTTTTTATTATGTCCACATCCTGGTCCCCATCTTGGACATCATAACAAACGTGCACTTTTTTGTTTAATTTACACATTGGACCATAGGAAAAATGACACTACAGCTACAGAGGTGACCGTCTGATAGCCCAGCTCGACTATCCATCTCTACTGAAGACCCTTTCAGCTTTTTGAGAGTTGGGTGGAGGACATCATCTCTGAAAATAGGGTCCCACAGCTGCACCCCATCAGTGTGAGCAGGACTCTTAGGACTCTTAGAAGAGTCAATGCTCTGAGACCATTGGGGGCACTTAGCCCCCTCTCTTCATCACTGAGGATGATTTCATTTTTCAGGGATTAGAGAGGGTGGTCCTTGTGGTGGACTGCAGATATGGAGAGCTGTTATCATCGTATTAGATAGATAAGAATGATTATATGTATTGTAGAAATGTCTCCTATCATGTTCCCTAATTTTTTATTATGTCCACATCCTGGTCCCCATCTTGGACATCATAACAAACGTGCACTTTTTTGTTTAATTTACACATTGGACCATAGGAAAAATGACACTACAGCTACAGAGGTGACCGTCTGATAGCCCAGCTCGACTATCCATCTCTACTGAAGACCCTTTCAGCTTTTTGAGAGTTGGGTGGAGGACATCATCTCTGAAAATAGGGTCCCACAGCTGCACCCCATCAGTGTGAGCAGGACTCTTAGGACTCTTAGAAGAGTCAATGCTCTGAGACCATGGGGGGCGCTTAGCCCCCTCTCTTCGTCACTGAGGATGATTTCATTTTTCAGGGATTAGAGAGGGTGGTCCTTGTGGTGGACTGCAGGTATGGAGAGCTGTTGTCATCGTATTAAATAGATAAGAATGATTATATGTATTGTAGAAATGTCTCCTATCATGTTCCCTAATTTTTTATTATGTCCACATCCTGGTCCCCATCTTGGACATCATAACAAACGTGCACTTTTTTGTTTAATTTACACATTGGACCATAGGAAAAATGACACTACAGCTACAGAGGTGACCGTCTGATAGCCCAGCTCGACTATCCATCTCTACTGAAGACCCTTTCAGCTTTTTGAGAGTTGGGTGGAGGACATCATCTCTGAAAATAGGGTCCCACAGCTGCACCCCATCAGTGTGAGCAGGACTCTTAGGACTCTTATAGATAAGAATGATTATATGTATTGTAGAAATGTCTCCTATCATGTTCCCTAATTTTTTATTATGTCCACATCCTGGTCCCCATCTTGGACATCATAACAAACGTGCACTTTTTTGTTTAATTTACACATTGGACCATAGGAAAAATGACACTACAGCTACAGAGGTGACCGTCTGATAGCCCAGCTCGACTATCCATCTCTACTGAAGACCCTTTCAGCTTTTTGAGAGTTGGGTGGAGGACATCATCTCTGAAAATAGGGTCCCATAGCTGCACCCCATCAGTGTGAGCAGGACTCTTAGGACTCTTAGAAGAGTTAATGCTCTGAGACCATGGGGGCGCTTAGCCCCCTCTCTTCGTCACTGAGGATGATTTCATTTTTCAGGGATTAGAGAGGGTGGTCCTTGTGGTGGACTGCAGGTATGGAGAGCTGTTGTCATCGTATTAGATAGATAAGAATGATTATATGTATTGTAGAAATGTCTCCTATCATGTTCCCTAATTTTTTATTATGTCCACATCCTGGTCCCCATCTTGGACATCATAACAAACGTGCACTTTTTTGTTTAATTTACACATTGGACCATAGGAAAAATGACACTACAGCTACAGAGGTGACCGTCTGATAGCCCAGCTCGACTATCCATCTCTACTGAAGACCCTTTCAGCTTTTTGAGAGTTGGGTAGAGAACATCATCTCTGAAAATAGGGTCCCACAGCTGCACCCCATCAGTGTGAGCAGGACTCTTAGGACTCTTAGAAGAGTCAATGCTCTGAGACCATGGGGGGCGCTTAGCCCCCTCTCTTCGTCACTGAGGATGATTTCACTTTTCAGGGAATAGAGAGGGTGGTCCTTGTGGTGGACTGCAGGTATGGAGAGCTGTTGTCATCGTATTAGATAGATAAGAATGATTATATGTATTGTAGAAATGTCTCCTATCATGTTCCCTATTTTTTTATTATGTCCACATCCTGGTCCCCATCTTGGAAATCATAACAAACGTGCACTTTTTTGTTTAATTTACACATTGGACCATAGGAAAAATGACACTACAGCTACAGAGGTGACCGTCTGATAGCCCAGCTCGACTATCCATCTCTACTGAAGACCCTTTCAGCTTTTTGAGAGTTGGGTGGAGGACATCATCTCTGAAAATAGGGTCCCACAGCTGCACCCCATCAGTGTGAGCAGGAATCTTAGGACTCTTAGAAGAGTCAATGCTCTGAGACCATGGGGGGCGCTTAGCCCCCTCTCTTCGTCACTGAGGATGATTTAATTTTTCAGGGATTAGAGAGAGTGGTCCTTGTGGTGGACTGCAGGTATGGAGAGCTGTTGTGATCGTATTAGATAGATAAGAATGATTATATGTATTGTAGAAATGTCTCCTATCATGTTCCCTAATTTTTTATTATGTCCACATCCTGGTCCCCATCTTGAACATCATAACAAACGTGCACTTTTTTGTTTAATTTACACATTGGACCATAGGAAAAATGACACTACAGCTACAGAGGTGACCGTCTGATAGCCCAGCTCGACTATCCATCTCTACTGAAGACCCTTTCAGCTTTTTGAGAGTTGGGTGGAGGACATCATCTCTGAAAATAGGGTCCCACAGCTTCACCCCATCAGTGTGAGCAGGACTCTTAGAAGAGTCAATGCTCTGGTACCATGGGGGGCGCTTGGCCCCCTCTCTTCGTCACTGAGGATGATTTCATTTTTCAGGGATTAGAGAGGGTGGTCCTTGTGGTGGACTGCAGGTATGGAGAGCTGTTGTCATCGTATTAGATAGATAAGAATGATTATATGTATTGTAGAAATGTCTCCTATCATGTTCCCTAATTTTTTATTATGTCCACATCCTGGTCCCCATCTTGGACATCATAACAAACGTGCACTTTTTTGTTTAATTTACACATTGGACCATAGGAAAAATGACACTACAGCTACAGAGGTGACCGTCTGATAGCCCAGCTCGACTATCCATCTCTACTGAAGACCCTTTCAGCTTTTTGAGAGTTGGGTGGAGGACATCATCTCTGAAAATAGGGTCCCACAGCTGCACCCCATCAGTGTGAGCAGGACTCTTAGGACTCTTAGAAGAGTTAATGCTCTGAGACCATGGGGGCGCTTAGCCCCCTCTCTTCGTCACTGAGGATGATTTCATTTTTCAGGGATTAGAGAGGGTGGTCCTTGTGGTGGACTGCAGGTATGGAGAGCTGTTGTCATCGTATTAGATAGATAAGAATGATTATATGTATTGTAGAAATGTCTCCTATCATGTTCCCTAATTTTTTATTATGTCCACATCCTGGTCCCCATCTTGGACATCATAACAAACGTGCACTTTTTTGTTTAATTTACACATTGGACCATAGGAAAAATGACACTACAGCTACAGAGGTGACCGTCTGATAGCCCAGCTCGACTATCCATCTCTACTGAAGACCCTTTCAGCTTTTTGAGAGTTGGGTGGAGGACATCATCTCTGAAAATAGGGTCCCACAGCTGCACCCCATCAGTGTGAGCAGGACTCTTAGGACTCTTAGAAGAGTCAATGCTCTGAGACCATTGGGGGCACTTAGCCCCCTCTCTTCGTCACTGAGGATGATTTCATTTTTCAGGGATTAGAGAGGGTGGTCCTTGTGGTGGACTGCAGGTATGGAGAGCTGTTGTCATCATATTAGATAGATAAGAATGATTATATGTATTGTAGAAATGTCTCCTATCATGTTCCCTAATTTCTTATTATGTCCACATCCTGGTCCCCATCTTGGACATCATAACAAACGTGCACTTTTTTGTTTAATTTACACATTGGACCATAGGAAAAATGACACTACAGCTACAGAGGTGACCGTCTGATAGCCCAGCTCGACTATCCATCTCTACTGAAGACCCTTTCAGCTTTTTGAGAGTTGGGTGGAGGACATCATCTCTGAAAATAGGGTCCCACAGCTTCACCCCATCAGTGTGAGCAGGACTCTTAGGACTCTTAGAAGAGTCAATGCTCTGGTACCATGGGGGGCGCTTGGCCCCCTCTCTTCGTCACTGAGGATGATTTCATTTTTCAGGGATTAGAGAGGGTGGTCCTTGTGGTGGACTGCAGGTATGGAGAGCTGTTGTCATCGTATTAGATAGATAAGAATGATTATATGTATTGTAGAAATGTCTCCTATCATGTTCCCTAATTTTTTATTATGTCCACATCCTGGTCCCCATCTTGGACATCATAACAAACGTGCACTTTTTTCTTTAATTTACACATTGGACCATAGGAAAAATGACACTACAGCTACAGAGGTGACCGTCTGATAGCCCAGCTCGACTATCCATCTCTACTGAAGACCCTTTCAGCTTTTTGAGAGTTGGGTGGAGGACATCATCTCTGAAAATAGGGTCCCACAGCTGCACCCCATCAGTGTGAGCAGGACTCTTAGGACTCTTAGAAGAGTTAATGCTCTGAGACCATGGGGGCGCTTAGCCCCCTCTCTTCGTCACTGAGGATGATTTCATTTTTCAGGGATTAGAGAGGGTGGTCCTTGTGGTGGACTGCAGGTATGGAGAGCTGTTATCATCGTATTAGATAGATAAGAATGATTATATGTATTGTAGAAATGTCTCCTATCATGTTCCCTAATTTTTTATTATGTCCACATCCTGGTCCCCATCTTGGACATCATAACAAACGTGCACTTTTTTGTTTAATTTACACATTGGACCATAGGAAAAATGACACTACAGCTACAGAGGTGACCGTCTGATAGCCCAGCTCGACAATCCATCTCTACTGAAGACCCTTTCAGCTTTTTGAGAGTTGGGTGGAGGACATCATCTCTGAAAATAGGGTCCCACAGCTGCACCCCATCAGTGTGAGCAGGACTCTTAGGACTCTTAGAAGAGTCAATGCTCTGAGACCATGGGGGGCGCTTAGCCCCCTCTCTTCGTCACTGAGGATGATTTCACTTTTCAGGGAATAGAGAGGGTGGTCCTTGTGGTGGACTGCAGGTATGGAGAGCTGTTGTCATCGTATTAGATAGATAAGAATGATTATATGTATTGTAGAAATGTCTCCTATCATGTTCCCTATTTTTTTATTATGTCCACATCCTGGTCCCCATCTTGGAAATCATAACAAACGTGCACTTTTTTGTTTAATTTACACATTGGACCATAGGAAAAATGACACTACAGCTACAGAGGTGACCGTCTGATAGCCCAGCTCGACTATCCATCTCTACTGAAGACCCTTTCAGCTTTTTGAGAGTTGGGTGGAGGACATCATCTCTGAAAATAGGGTCCCACAGCTGCACCCCATCAGTGTGAGCAGGACTCTTAAGACTCTTAGAAGAGTCAATGTTTTGAGACCATGGGGTGCGCTTAGCCCCCTCTCTTCGTCACTGAGGATGATTTCATTTTTCAGGGATTAGAGAGGGTGGTCCTTGTGGTGGACTGCAGGTATGGAGAGCTGTTGTCATCGTATTAGATAGATAAGAATAATTATATGTATTGTAGAAATGTCTCCTATCATGTTCCCTATTTTTTTATTATGTCCACATCCTGGTCCCCATCTTGGAAATCATAACAAATGTGCACTTTTTTGTTTAATTTACACATTGGACCATAGGAAAAATGACACTACAGCTACAGAGGTGACCGTCTGATAGCCCAGCTCGACTATCCATCTCTACTGAAGACCCTTTCAGCTTTTTGAGAGTTGGGTGGAGGACATCATCTCTGAAAATAGGGTCCCACAGCTGCACCCCATCAGTGTGAGCAGGACTCTTAGGACTCTTAGAAGAGTCAATGCTCTGAGACCATGGGGGGCGCTTAGCCCCCTCTCTTCGTCACTGAGGATGATTTCATTTTTCAGGGATTAGAGAGAGTGGTCCTTGTGGTGGACTGCAGGAATGGAGAGCTGTTGTGATCGTATTAGATAGATAAGAATGATTATATGTATTGTAGAAATGTCTCCTATCATGTTCCCTAATTTTTTATTATGTCCACATCCTGGTCCCCATCTTGGACATCATAACAAACGTGCACTTTTTTGTTTAATTTACACATTGGACCATAGGAAAAATGACACTACAGCTACAGAGGTGACCGTCTGATAGCCCAGCTCGACTATCCATCTCTACTGAAGACCCTTTCAGCTTTTTGAGAGTTGGGTGGAGGACATCATCTCTTAAAATAGGGTCCCACAGCTGCACCCCATCAGTGTAAGCAGGACTCTTAGGACTCTTAGAAGAGTCAATGCTCTAAAACCATGGGGGGCGCCAAACAAAACTTTTAGTGGATTTCTACTTATTTTATTAAATATTATCCCCACCAAACAGGACAAGCTTGCATCTGTTATAGTTTTGGAGAAAAATGTGATCATTTCATTTATGCGCGAAATGCCTTAAAAATGGCTTTAAAAAGGGTTTGGAGCACGGAGACGATTATCTCGGGATTGCAAGATAACCAAACAAAACTTTTAGTGGATTTCTACTTATTTTTTTTAAATATCATCTCCACCAAACAGGACAAGCTTGCATCTGTTATAGTTTTGGAGAAAAATGTGATAATTTCATTTATGCGCGAAATGCCTTAAAATGGCTTTAAAATGGTTTTGAAGCATGGAGACGATTATCTCGGGATTGCAAGATAACCAAACACAACTTTTAGTGGATTTCTAATTATTTTATTAAATATCATCCCCTAAAAACAGGACAAGCTTGCATCTGTTATAGTTTTGGAGAAAAATGTGATCATTTCATTTATGCGCGAAATGCCTTAAAAATGGCTTTAAAATGGATTTGGAGCATGGAACTGATTATCTTGGGATTGCAAGATAACCAAATAAAACTTTTAGTGGATTTCTACTTATTTTATTAAATATCATCTCCACCAAACAGGACAAGCTTGCATGTGTTATAGTTTTGGAGAAAAATGTGATCATTTCATTTATGCGCGAAATGCCTTTGAAATGGCTTTAAAATGGATTTGGAGCATGGAGACGATTATCTCAGGATTGCAATATAAACAAACGAAACTTTTAGTAGGTTTCTACTTATTTTATTAAATATTATCTCCACCAAACAGGACAAGCTTGCATCTGTTATAGTTTTGGAGAAAAATGTGATCATTTCATTTATGCGCGAAATGCCTTAAAAATGGCTTTAAAATGGTTTTGAAGCATGGAGACGATTATCTCGGGATTGCAAGATAACCAAACAAAACTTTTAGTGGATTTCTAATTATTTTATTAAATATCATCCCCTCCAAACAGGACAAGCTTGCATCTGTTATAGTTTTGGAGAAAAATGTGATCATTTCATTTATGCGCACAATGCCTTTGAAATGGCTTTAAAATAGATTTGGAGCATGGAGACGATTATCTCGGGATTGCAAGATAACCAAACAAAACTTTTAGTGGATTTCTACTTATTTTACCAAATATCATCTCCACCAAACAGGACAAGCTTGCATGTGTTATAGTTTTGGAGAAAAATGTGATCATTTCATTTATGCGCAAAATGCCTTTGAAATGGCTTTAAAATGGATTTGGAGCATGGAGACGATTATCTCAGGATGGCAATATAAACAAAAGAAACTTTTAGTAGATTTCTACTTATTTTATTAAATATTATCTCCACCAAACAGGACAAGCTTGCATCTGTTATAGTTTTGGAGAAAAATGTGATCATTTCATTTATGCGCGAAATGCCTTAAAAATGGCTTTAAAATGGATTTGGAGCATGGAGACGATTATCTTGGGATTGCAAGATAACCAAACAAAACTTTTAGTGGATTTCTACTTATTTTATTAAATATTATCCCCACCAAACAGGACAAGCTTGCATCTGTTATAGTTTTGGAGAAAAATGTGATCATTTCATTTATGCGCGAAATGCCTTAAAAATGGCTTTAAAAAGGTTTTGGAGCATGGAGACGATTATCTCGGGATTGCAAGATAACCAAACAAAACTTTTAGTGGATTTCTACTTATTTTATGAAATATCATCTCCACCAAACAGGACAAGCTTGCATCTGTTATAGTTTTGGAGAAAAATGTGATCATTTCATTTATGCGCGAAATGCCTTAAAGATGGCTTTAACATGGATTTGGAGCATGGAGACGACTATCTCGGGATTGCAAGATAACCAAACAAATCTGTTAGTGGATTTCTACTTATTTTATTAAATATCATCTCCACCAAACAGGAGAAGCTTGCATCTGTTATAGTTTTGGAGAAAAATGTGATCATTTCATTTATGCGCGAAATGCCTTTGAAATGGCTTTAAAATGGATTTGGAGCATGGAGACGATTATCTCAGGATTGCAATATAAACAAACGAAACTTTTAGTAGATTTCTACCTATTTTATTAAATATTATCTCCACCAAACAGGACAAGCTTGCATCTGTTATAGTTTTGGAGAAAAATGTGATCATTTCATTTATGCGCGAAATGCCTTAAAAATGGCTTTAAAATGGATTTGGAGCATGGAGACGATTATCTTGGGATTGCAAGATAACCAAACAAAACTTTTAGTGGATTTCTACTTATTTTATTAAATATCATCTCCACCAAACAGGACAAGCTTGCATGTGTTATAGTTTTGGAGAAAAATGTGATCATTTCATTTATGCGTGAAATGCCTTTGAAATGGCTTTAAAATGGATTTGGAGCATGGAGACGATTATCTCAGGATTGCAATATAAACAAACGAAACTTTTAGTAGGTTTCTACTTATTTTATTAAATATTATCTCCACCAAACAGGACAAGCTTGCATCTGTTATAGTTTTGGAGAAAAATGTGATCATTTCATGTATGCGCGAAATGCCTTAAAAATGGCTTTAAAATAGTTTTGAAGCATGGAGACGATTATCTCGGGATTGCAAGATAACCAAACAAAACTTTTAGTGGATTTCTACATATTTTATTAAATATCATCTCTACCAAACAGGACAAGCTTGCATCTGTTTTAGTTTTGAAGAAAAATGTGATCATTTCATTTATGCGCGAAATGCCTTCAAAATGGCTTTTAAATGGATTTGAAGCATGGAGACGATTATCTCGGGATTGCAAGATAACCAAACAAAACTTTTAGTGGATTTCTACTTATTTTATTAAATATTATCCCCTCCAAACAGGACGAGCTTCCATCTGTTATAGTTTTGGAGAAAAATGTGATCATTTCATTTATGCGCGAAATGCCTTAAAAATGGCTTTAAAATGGATTTGGAGCATGGAGACGATTATCTCGGGATTGCAAGATAACCAAACAAAACTTTTAGTGGATTTCTACTTATTTTATTAAATATTATCCCCACCAAACAGGACAAGCTTGCATCTGTTATAGTTTTGGAGAAAAATGTGATCATTTCATTTATGCGCACAATGCCTTTGAAATGGCTTTAAAATAGATTTGGAGCATGGAGACGATTATCTCGGGATTGCAAGATAACCAAACAAAACTTTTAGTGGATTTCTACTTATTTTACCAAATATCATCTCCACCAAACAGGACAAGCTTGCATGTGTTATAGTTTTGGAGAAAAATGTGATCATTTCATTTATGCGCAAAATGCCTTTGAAATGGCTTTAAAATGGATTTGGAGCATGGAGACGATTATCTCAGGATGGCAATATAAACAAACAAAACTTTTAGTAGATTTCTACTTATTTTATTAAATATTATCTCCACCAAACAGGACAAGCTCGCATCTGTTATAGTTTTGGAGAAAAATGTGATCATTTCATTTATGCGCGAAATGCCTTAAAAATTTCTTTAAAATGGATTTGGAGCATGGAGACGATTATCTTGGGATTGCAAGATAACCAAACAAAACTTTTAGTGGATTTCTACTTATTTTATTAAATATCATCTCCACCAAACAGGACAAGCTTGCATGTGTTATAGTTTTGGAGAAAAATGTGATCATTTCATTTATGCGTGAAATGCCTTTGAAATGGCTTTAAAATGGATTTGGAGCATGGAGACGATTATCTCAGGATTGCAATATAAACAAACAAAACTTTTAGTAGGTTTCTACTTATTTTATTAAATATTATCTCCACCAAACAGGACAAGCTTGCATCTGTTATAGTTTTGGAGAAAAATGTGATCATTTCATTTATGCGCGAAATGCCCTTAGGACTCTTAGAAGAGTTAATGCTCTGAGACCATGGGGGCGCTTAGCCCCCTCTCTTCGTCACTGAGGATGATTTCATTTTTCAGGGATTAGAGAGGGTGGTCCTTGTGGTGGACTGCAGGTATGGAGAGCTGTTGTCATCGTATTAGATAGATAAGAATGATTATATGTATTGTAGAAATGTCTCCTATCATGTTCCCTAATTTTTTATTATGTCCACATCCTGGTCCCCATCTTGGACATCATAACAAACGTGCACTTTTTTGTTTAATTTACACATTGGACCATAGGAAAAATGACACTACAGCTACAGAGGTGACCGTCTGATAGCCCAGCTCGACTATCCATCTCTACTGAAGACCCTTTCAGCTTTTTGAGAGTTGGGTGGAGGACATCATCTCTGAAAATAGGGTCCCACAGCTGCACCCCATCAGTGTGAGCAGGACTCTTAGGACTCTTAGAAGAGTCAATGCTCTGAGACCATGGGGGGCGCTTAGCCCCCTCTCTTCGTCACTGAGGATGATTTTCATTTTTCTGTAGCTGTAGTGTCATTTTTCCTATGGTCCAATTTGTAAATTAAACAAAAAAGTGCACGTTTGTTATGATTTCCAAGATGGGGACCAGGATGTGGACATAATAAAAAAATAGGGAACATGATAGGAGACATTTCTACAATACATATAATCATTCTTATCTATCTAATACGATGACAACAGCTCTCCATACCTGCAGTCCACCACAAGGACCACCCTCTCTATTCCCTAAAAAGTGAAATCATCCTCAGTGACGAGGAGAGGGGGCTAAGCGCCCCCCATGGTCTCAGAGCATTGACTCTTCTAAGAGTCCTAAGAGTCCTGCTCACACTGATGGGGTGCAGCTGTGGGACCCTATTTTCAGAGATGATGTTCTCCACCCAACTCTCAAAAAGCTGAAAGGGTCTGCAGTAGAGATGGATAGTCGAGCTGGGCTATCAGACGGTCACCTCTGTAGCTGTAGTGTCATTTTTCCTATGGTCCAATGTGTAAATTAAACAAAAAAGTGCACGTTTGTTATGATGTCCAAGATGGGGACCAGGATGTGGACATAATAAAAAATTAGGGAACATGATAGGAGACATTTCTACAATACATATAATCATTCTTATCTATTTAATACGATGACAACAGCTCTCCATACCTGCAGTCCACTACAAGGACCACCCTCTCTAATCCCTGAAAAATGAAATCATCCTCAGTGACGAAGAGAGGGGGCTAAGCGCCCCCCATGGTCTCAGAGCATTGACTCTTCTAAGAGTCCTAAGAGTCCTGCTCACACTGATGGGGTGCAGCTGTGGGACCCTATTTTCAGAGATGATGTCCTCCACCCAACTCTCAAAAAGCTGAAAGGGTCTTCAGTAGAGATGGATAGTCGAGCTGGGCTATCAGACGGTCACCTCTGTAGCTGTAGTGTCATTTTTCCTATGGTCCAATGTGTAAATTAAACAAAAAAGTGCACGTTTGTTATGATGTCCAAGATGGGGACCAGGATGTGGACATAATAAAAAATTAGGGAACATGATAGGAGACATTTCTACAATACATATAATCATTCTTATCTATCTAATACGATGATAACAGCTCTCCATATCTGCAGTCCACCACAAGGACCACCCTCTCTAATCCCTGAAAAATGAAATCATCCTCAGTGATGAAGAGAGGGGGCTAAGTGCCCCCAATGGTCTCAGAGCATTGACTCTTCTAAGAGTCCTAAGAGTCCTGCTCACACTGATGGGGTGCAGCTGTGGGACCCTATTTTCAGAGATGATGTCCTCCACCCAACTCTCAAAAAGCTGAAAGGGTCTAAGAGTCCTAAGAGTCCTGCTCACACTGATGGGGTGCAGCTGTGGGACCCTATTTTCAGAGATGATGTCCTCCACCCAACTCTCAAAAAGCTGAAAGGGTCTTCAGTAGAGATGGATAGTCGAGCTGGGCTATCAGACGGTCACCTCTGTAGCTGTAGTTTCATTTTCCCTATGGTCCAATGTGTAAATTAAACAAAAAAGTGCACGTTTGTTATGATGTCCAAGATGGGGACCAGGATGTGGACATAATAAAAAATTAGGGAACATGATAGGAGACATTTCTACAATACATATAATCATTCTTATCTATCTAATACGATGACAACAGCTCTCCATACCTGCAGTCCACCACAAGGACCACCCTCTCTAATCCCTGAAAAATGAAATCATCCTCAGTGATGAAGAGAGGGGGCTAAGTGCCCCCAATGGTCTCAGAGCATTGACTCTTCTAAGAGTCCTAAGAGTCCTGCTCACACTGATGGGGTGCAGCTGTGGGACCCTATTTTCAGAGATGATGTCCTCCACCCAACTCTCAAAAAGCTGAAAGGGTCTTCAGTAGAGATGGATAGTCGAGCTGGGCTATCAGACGGTCACCTCTGTAGCTGTAGTGTCATTTTTCCTATGGTCCAATGTGTAAATTAAACAAAAAAGTGCACGTTTGTTATGATGTCCAAGATGGGGACCAGGATGTGGACATAATAAAAAATTAGGGAACATGATAGGAGACATTTCTACAATACATTTAATCATTCTTATCTATCTAATACGATGACAACAGCTCTCCATACCTGCAGTCCACCACAAGGACCACCCTCTCTAATCCCTGAAAAATGAAATCATCCTCAGTGACGAAGAGAGGGGGCTAAGCGCCCCCATGGTCTCAGAGCATTAACTCTTCTAAGAGTCCTAAGAGTCCTGCTCACACTGATGGGGTGCAGCTGTGGGACCCTATTTTCAGAGATGATGTCCTCCACCCAACTCTCAAAAAGCTGAAAGGGTCTTCAGTAGAGATGGATAGTCGAGCTGGGCTATCAGACGGTCACCTCTGTAGCTGTAGTGTCATTTTTCCTATGGTCCAATGTGTAAATTAAACAAAAAAGTGCACGTTTGTTATGATGTCCAAGATGGGGACCAGGATGTGGACATAATAAAAAATTAGGGAACATGATAGGAGACATTTCTACAATACATATAATCATTCTTATCTATCTAATACGATGACAACAGCTCTCCATACCTGCAGTCCACCACAAGGACCACCCTCTCTAATCCCTGAAAAATGAAATCATCCTCAGGGACGAAGAGAGGGGGCTAAGCGCCCCCCATGGTTTTAGAGCATTGACTCTTCTAAGAGTCCTAAGAGTCCTGCTTACACTGATGGGGTGCAGCTGTGGGACCCTATTTTAAGAGATGATGTCCTCCACCCAACTCTCAAAAAGCTGAAAGGGTCTTCAGTAGAGATGGATAGTCGAGCTGGGCTATCAGACGGTCACCTCTGTAGCTGTAGTGTCATTTTTCCTATGGTCCAATGTGTAAATTAAACAAAAAAGTGCACGTTTGTTATGATGTCCAAGATGGGGACCAGAATGTGGACATAATAAAAAATTAGGGAACATGATAGGAGACATTTCTACAATACATATAATCATTCTTATTTATTTAATACGATGACAACAGCTCTCCATACCTGCAGTCCACCACAAGGACCACCCTCTCTAATCCCTGAAAAATGAAATCATCCTCAGTGACGAAGAGAGGGGGTAAGCGCCCCCATGGTCTCAGAGCATTAACTCTTCTAAGAGTCCTAAGAGTCCTGCTCACACTGATGGGGTGCAGCTGTGGGACCCTATTTTCAGAGATGATGTCCTCCACCCAACTCTCAAAAAGCTGAAAGGGTCTTCAGTAGAGATGGATAGTCGAGCTGGGCTATCAGACGGTCACCTCTGTAGCTGTAGTGTCATTTTTCCTATGGTCCAATGTGTAAATTAAACAAAAAAGTGCACGTTTGTTATGATGTCCAAGATGGGGACCAGGATGTGGACATAATAAAAAATTAGGGAACATGATAGGAGACATTTCTACAATACATATAATCATTCTTATCTATCTAATACGATGACAACAGCTCTCCATACCTGCAGTCCACCACAAGGACCACCCTCTCTAATCCCTGAAAAATGAAATCATCCTCAGGGACGAAGAGAGGGGGCTAAGCGCCCCCCATGGTTTTAGAGCATTGACTCTTCTAAGAGTCCTAAGAGTCCTGCTTACACTGATGGGGTTCAGCTGTGGGACCCTATTTTAAGAGATGATGTCCTCCACCCAACTCTCAAAAAGCTGAAAGGGTCTTCAGTAGAGATGGATAGTCGAGCTGGGCTATCAGACGGTCACCTCTGTAGCTGTAGTGTCATTTTTCCTATGGTCCAATGTGTAAATTAAACAAAAAAGTGCACGTTTGTTATGATGTCCAAGATGGGGACCAGGATGTGGACATAATAAAAAATTAGGGAACATGATAGGAGACATTTCTACAATACATATAATCATTCTTATCTATCTAATACGATGACAACAGCTCTCCATACCTGCAGTCCACCACAAGGACCACTCTCTCTAATCCCTGAAAAATGAAATCATCCTCAGTGACGAAGAGAGGGGGCTAAGCGCCCCCCATGGTCTCAAAACATTGACTCTTCTAAGAGTCCTAAGAGTCCTGCTCACACTGATGCGGTGCAGCTGTGGGACCCTATTTTCAGAGATGATGTTCTCCACCCAACTCTCAAAAAGCTGAAAGGGTCTTCAGTAGAGATGGATAGTCGAGCTGGGCTATCAGACGGTCACCTCTGTAGCTGTAGTGTCATTTTTCCTATGGTCCAATGTGTAAATTAAACAAAAAAGTGCACGTTTGTTATGATGTCCAAGATGGGGACCAGGATGTGGACATAATAAAAAATTAGGGAACATGATAGGAGACATTTCTACAATACATATAATCTTTCTTATCTATTTAATACGATGACAACAGCTCTCCATACCTGCAGTCCACCACAAGGACCACCCTCTCTAATCCCTGAAAAATGAAATCATCCTCAGAGACGAAGAGAGGGGGCTAAGCGCCCCCCATGGTCTCAGAGCATTGACTCTTCTAAGAGTCCTAAGAGTCCTGCTCACACTGATGGGGTGCAGCTGTGGGACCCTATTTTCAGAGATGATGTCCTCCACCCAACTCTCAAAAAGCTGAAAGGGTCTTCAGTAGAGATGGATTGTCGAGCTGGGCTATCAGACGGTCACCTCTGTAGCTGTAGTGTCATTTTTCCTATGGTCCAATGTGTAAATTAAACAAAAAAGTGCATGTTTGTTATGATGTCCAAGATGGGGACCAGGATGTGGACATAATAAAAAATTAGGGAACATGATAGGAGACATTTCTACAATACATATAATCATTCTTATCTATCTAATACGATGATAACAGCTCTCCATACCTGCAGTCCACCACAAGGACCACCCTCTCTAATCCCTGAAAAATGAAATCATCCTCAGTGACGAAGAGAGGGGGCTCAGTGCCCCCAATGGACTCAGAGCATTGACTCTTCTAAGAGTCCTAAGAGTCCTGCTCACACTGATGGGGTGCAGCTGTGGGACCCTATTTTCAGAGATGATGTCCTCCACCCAACTCTCAAAATGCTGAAAGGGTCTTCAGTAGAGATGGATAGTCGAGCTGGGCTATCAGACGGTCACCTCTGTAGCTGTAGTGTCATTTTTCCTATGGTCCAATGTGTAAATTAAACAAAAAAGTGCACGTTTGTTATGATGTCCAAGATGGGGACCAGGATGTGGACATAATAAAAAATTAGGGAACATGATAGGAGACATTTCTACAATACATATAATCATTCTTATCTATAAAATACGATGACAACAGCTCTCCATACCTGCAGTCCACCACAAGGACCACCCTCTCTAATCCCTGAAAAATGAAATCATCCTCAGTGACGAAGAGAGGGGGCTAAGCGCCCCCATGGTCTCAGAGCATTAACTCTTCTAAGAGTCCTAAGAGTCCTGCTCACACTGATGGGGTGCAGCTGTGGGACCCTATTTTCAGAGATGATGTCCTCCACCCAACTCTCAAAAAGCTGAAAGGGTCTTCAGTAGAGATGGATAGTCGAGCTGGGCTATCAGACGGTCACCTCTGTAGCTGTAGTGTCATTTTTCCTATGGTCCAATGTGTAAATTAAACAAAAAAGTGCACGTTTGTTATGATGTCCAAGATGGGGACCAGGATGTGGACATAATAAAAAATTAGGGAACATGATAGGAGACATTTCTACAATACATATAATCATTCTTATCTATCTAATACGATGACAACAGCTCTCCATACCTGCAGTCCACCACAAGGACCACCCTCTCTAATCCCTGAAAAATGAAATCATCCTCAGTGACGAAGAGAGGGGGCCAAGCGCCCCCCATGGTACCAGAGCATTGACTCTTCTAAGAGTCCTAAGAGTCCTGCTCACACTGATGGGGTGCAGCTGTGGGACCCTATTTTCAGAGATGATGTCCTCCACCCAACTCTCAAAAAGCTGAAAGGGTCTTCAGTAGAGATGGATAGTCGAGCTGGGCTATCAGACGGTCACCTCTGTAGCTGTAGTGTCATTTTTCCTATGGTCCAATGTGTAAATTAAACAAAAAAGTGCACGTTTGTTATGATGTTCAAGATGGGGACCAGGATGTGGACATAATAAAAAATTAGGGAACATGATAGGAGACATTTCTACAATACATATAATCATTCTTATCTATCTAATACGATCACAACAGCTCTCCATACCTGCAGTCCACCACAAGGACCACTCTCTCTAATCCCTGAAAAATGAAATCATCCTCAGTGACGAAGAGAGGGGGCTAAGCGCCCCCCATGGTCTCAGAGCATTGACTCTTCTAAGAGTCCTAAGATTCCTGCTCACACTGATGGGGTGCAGCTGTGGGACCCTATTTTCAGAGATGATGTCCTCCACCCAACTCTCAAAAAGCTGAAAGGGTCTTCAGTAGAGATGGATAGTCGAGCTGGGCTATCAGACGGTCACCTCTCTAGCTGTAGTGTCATTTTTCCTATTGTCCAATTTGTAAATTAAACAAAAAAGTGCACGTTTGTTATGATTTCCAAGATGGGGACCAGGATGTGGACATAATAAAAAAATAGGGAACATGATAGGAGACATTTCTACAATACATATAATCATTCTTATCTATCTAATACGATGACAACAGCTCTCCATACCTGCAGTCCACCACAAGGACCACCCTCTCTATTCCCTGAAAAGTGAAATCATCCTCAGTGACGAGTAGAGGGGGCTAAGCGCCCCCCATGGTCTCAGAGCATTGACTCTTCTAAGAGTCCTAAGAGTCCTGCTCACACTGATGGGGTGCAGCTGTGGGACCCTATTTTCAGAGATGATGTTCTCCACCCAACTCTCAAAAAGCTGAAAGGGTCTTCAGTAGAGATGGATAGTCGAGCTGGGCTATCAGACGGTCACCTCTGTAGCTGTAGTGTCATTTTTCCTATGGTCCAATGTGTAAATTAAACAAAAAAGTGCACGTTTGTTATGATGTCCAAGATGGGGACCAGGATGTGGACATAATAAAAAATTAGGGAACATGATAGGAGACATTTCTACAATACATATAATCATTCTTATCTATTTAATACGATGACAACAGCTCTCCATACCTGCAGTCCACCACAAGGACCACCCTCTCTAATCCCTGAAAAATGAAATCATCCTCAGTGACGAAGAGAGGGGGCTAAGCGCCCCCCATGGTCTCAGAGCATTGACTCTTCTAAGAGTCCTAAGAGTCCTGCTCACACTGATGGGGTGCAGCTGTGGGACCCTATTTTCAGAGATGATGTCCTCCACCCAACTCTCAAAAAGCTGAAAGGGTCTTCAGTAGAGATGGATAGTCGAGCTGGGCTATCAGACGGTCACCTCTGTAGCTGTAGTGTCATTTTTCCTATGGTCCAATGTGTAAATTAAACAAAAAAGTGCACGTTTGTTATGATGTCCAAGATGGGGACCAGGATGTGGACATACATTCTTATCTATCTAATACGATGATAACAGCTCTCCATATCTGCAGTCCACCACAAGGACCACCCTCTCTAATCCCTGAAAAATGAAATCATCCTCAGTGATGAAGAGAGGGGGCTAAGTGCCCCCAATGGTCTCAGAGCATTGACTCTTCTAAGAGTCCTAAGAGTCCTGCTCACACTGATGGGGTGCAGCTGTGGGACCCTATTTTCAGAGATGATGTCCTCCACCCAACTCTCAAAAAGCTGAAAGGGTCTTCAGTAGAGATGGATAGTCGAGCTGGGCTATCAGACGGTCACCTCTGTAGCTGTAGTGTCATTTTTCCTATGGTTCAATGTGTAAATTAAACAAAAAAGTGCACGTTTGTTATGATGTCCAAGATGGGGACCAGGATGTGGACATAATAAAAAATTAGGGAACATGATAGGAGACATTTCTACAATACATATAATCATTGTTATCTATCTAATACGATGACAACAGCTCTCCATACCTGCAGTCCACCACAAGGACCACCCTCTCTAATCCCTGAAAAATGAAATCATCCTCAGTGACGAAGAGAGGGGGCTAAGCGCCCCCCATGGTTTTAGAGCATTGACTCTTCTAAGAGTCCTAAGAGTCCTGCTTACACTGATGGGGTGCAGCTGTGGGACCCTATTTTAAGAGATGATGTCCTCCACCCAACTCTCAAAAAGCTGAAAGGGTCTTCAGTAGAGATGGATAGTCGAGCTGGGCTATCAGACGGTCACCTCTGTAGCTGTAGTGTCATTTTTCCTATGGTCCAATGTGTAAATTAAACAAAAAAGTGCACGTTTGTTATGATGTCCAAGATGGGGACCAGGATGTGGACATAAAAAAAAATTAGGGAACATGATAGGAGACATTTCTACAATACATATAATCATTCTTATCTATTTAATACGATGACAACAGCTCTCCATACCTGCAGTCCACCACAAGGACCACCCTCTCTAATCCCTGAAAAATGAAATCATCCTCAGTGACGAAGAGAGGGGGCTAAGCGCCCCCCATGGTCTCAGAGCATTGACTCTTCTAAGAGTCCTAAGAGTCCTGCTCACACTGATGGGGTGCAGCTGTGGGACCCTATTTTCAGAGATGATGTCCTCCACCCAACTCTCAAAAAGCTGAAAGGGTCTTCAGTAGAGATGGATTGTCGAGCTGGGCTATCAGACGGTCACCTCTGTAGCTGTAGTGTCATTTTTCCTATGGTCCAATGTGTAAATTAAACAAAAAAGTGCACGTTTGTTATGATGTCCAAGATGGGGACCAGGATGTGGACATAATAAAAAATTAGGGAACATGATAGGAGACATTTCTACAATACATATAATCATTCTTATCTACCTAATACGATGATAACAGCTCTCCATACCTGCAGTCCACCACAAGGACCACCCTCTCTAATCCCTGAAAAATGAAATCATCCTCAGTGACGAAGAGAGGGGGCTAAGTGCCCCCAATGGTCTCAGAGCATTGACTCTTCTAAGGGTCCTAAGAGTCCTGCTCACACTGATGGGGTGCAGCTGTGGGACCCTAATTTCAGAGATGATGTCCTCCACCCAACTCTCAAAAAGCTGAAAGGGTCTTCAGTAGAGATGGATAGTCGAGCTGGGCTATCAGACGGTCACCTCTGTAGCTGTAGTGTCATTTTTCCTATGGTCCAATGTGTAAATTAAACAAAAAAGTGCACGTTTGTTATGATGTCCAAGATGGGGACCAGGATGTGGACATAATAAAAAATTAGGGAACATGATAGGAGACATTTCTACAATACATATAATCATTCTTATCTATCTAATACGATGACAACAGCTCTCCATACCTGCAGTCCACAACAAGGACCACCCTCTCTAATCCCTGAAAAATGAAATCATCCTCAGTGACGAAGAGAGGGGGCTAAGCGCCCCCCATGGTTTTAGAGCATTGACTCTTCTAAGAGTCCTAAGAGTCCTGCTTACACTGATGGGGTGCAGCTGTGGGACCCTATTTTAAGAGAAGATGTCCTCCACCCAACTCTCAAAAAGCTGAAAGGGTCTTCAGTAGAGATGGATAGTCGAGCTGGGCTATCAGACGGTCACCTCTGTAGCTGTAGTGTCATTTTTCCTATGGTCCAATGTGTAAATTAAACAAAAAAGTGCACGTTTGTTATGATGTCCAAGATGGGGACCAGGATGTGGACATAATAAAAAATTAGGGAACATGATAGGAGACATTTCTACAATACATATAATCATTCTTATCTATTTAATACGATGACAACGGCTCTCCATACCTGCAGTCCACCACAAGGACCACCCTCTCTAATCCCTGAAAAATGAAATCATCCTCAGTGACGAAGAGAGGGGGCTAAGCGCCCCCCATGGTCTCAGAGCATTGACTCTTCTAAGAGTCCTAAGAGTCCTGCTCACACTGATGGGGTGCAGCTGTGGGACCCTATTTTCAGAGATGATGTCCTCCACCCAACTCTCAAAAAGCTGAAAGGGTCTTCAGTAGAGATGGATTGTCGAGCTGGGCTATCAGACGGTCACCTCTGTAGCTGTAGTGTCATTTTTCCTATGGTCCAATGTGTAAATTAAACAAAAAAGTGCACGTTTGTTATGATGTCCAAGATGGGGACCAGGATGTGGACATAATAAAAAATTAGGGAACATGATAGGAGACATTTCTACAATACATATAATCATTCTTATCTACCTAATACGATGATAACAGCTCTCCATACCTGCAGTCCACCACAAGGACCACCCTCTCTAATCCCTGAAAAATGAAATCATCCTCAGTGACGAAGAGAGGGGGCTAAGTGCCCCCAATGGTCTCAGAGCATTGACTCTTCTAAGAGTCCTAAGAGTCCTGTTTACACTGATGGGGTGCAGCTGTGGGACACTAATTTCAGAGATGATGTCCTCCACCCAACTCTCAAAAAGCTGAAAGGGTCTTCAGTAGAGATGGATAGTCGAGCTGGGCTATCAGACGGTCACCTCTGTAGCTGTAGTGTCATTTTTCCTATGGTCCAATGTGTAAATTAAACAAAAAAGTGCACGTTTGTTATGATGTCCAAGATGGGGACCAGGATGTGGACATAATAAAAAATTAGGGAACATGATAGGAGACATTTCTACAATACATATAATCATTCTTATCTATCTAATACGATGACAACAGCTCTCCATACCTGCAGTCCACAACAAGGACCACCCTCTCTAATCCCTGAAAAATGAAATCATCCTCAGTGACGAAGAGAGGGGGCTAAGCAACCCCATGGTCCCAGAGCATTAACTCTTCTAAGAGTCCTAAGAGTCCTGCTCACACTGATGGGTGCAGCTGTGGGACCCTATTTTCAGAGATGATGTCCTCCACCCAACTCTCAAAAAGCTGAAAGGGTCTTCAGTAGAGATGGATAGTCGAGCTGGGCTATCAGACGGTCACCTCTGTAGCTGTAGTGTCATTTTTCCTATGGTCCAATGTGTAAATTAAACAAAAAAGTGCACGTTTGTTATGATGTCCAAGATGGGGACCAGGATGTGGACATAATAAGAAATTAGGGAACATGATAGGAGACATTTCTACAATACATATAATCATTCTTATCTATCTAATACGATGACAACAGCTCTCCATACCTGCAGTCCACCACAAGGACCACCCTCTCTAATCCCTGAAAAATGAAATCATCCTCAGGGACGAAGAGAGGGGGCTAAGCGCCCCCCATGGTTTTAGAGCATTGACTCTTCTAAGAGTCCTAAGAGTCCTGCTTACACTGATGGGGTGCAGCTGTGGGACCCTATTTTCAGAGATGATGTCCTCCACCCAACTCTCAAAAAGCTGAAAGGGTCTTCAGTAGAGATGGATAGTCGAGCTGGGCTATCAGACGGTCACCTCTGTAGCTGTAGTGTCATTTTTCCTATGGTCCAATGTGTAAATTAAACAAAAAAGTGCACGTTTGTTATGATGTTCAAGATGGGGACCAGGATGTGGACATAATAAAAAATTAGGGAACATGATAGGAGACATTTCTACAATACATATAATCATTCTTATCTATCTAATACGATCACAACAGCTCTCCATACCTGCAGTCCACCACAAGGACCACTCTCTCTAATCCCTGAAAAATGAAATCATCCTCAGTGACGAAGAGAGGGGGCTAAGCGCCCCCCATGGTCTCAGAGCATTGACTCTTCTAAGAGTCCTAAGATTCCTGCTCACACTGATGGGGTGCAGCTGTGGGACCCTATTTTCAGAGATGATGTCCTCCACCCAACTCTCAAAAAGCTGAAAGGGTCTTCAGTAGAGATGGATAGTCGAGCTGGGCTATCAGACGGTCACCTCTGTAGCTGTAGTGTCATTTTTCCTATGGTCCAATGTGTAAATTAAACAAAAAAGTGCACGTTTGTTATGATGTCCAAGATGGGGACCAGGATGTGGACATAATAAAAAAATAGGGAACATGATAGGAGACATTTCTACAATACATATAATCATTCTTATCTATCTAATACGATGACAACAGCTCTCCATACCTGCAGTCCACCACAAGGACCACCCTCTCTATTCCCTGAAAAGTGAAATCATCCTCAGTGACGAAGAGAGGGGGCTAAGCGCCCCCCATGGTCTCAGAGCATTGACTCTTCTAAGAGTCCTAAAAGTCCTGCTCACACTGATGGGGTGCAGCTGTGGGACCCTATTTTCAGAGATGATGTTCTCCACCCAACTCTCAAAAAGCTGAAAGGGTCTTCAGTAGAGATGGATAGTCGAGCTGGGCTATCAGACGGTCACCTCTGTAGCTGTAGTGTCATTTTTCCTATGGTCCAATGTGTAAATTAAACAAAAAAGTGCACGTTTGTTATGATGTCCAAGATGGGGACCAGGATGTGGACATAATAAAAAATTAGGGAACATGATAGGAGACATTTCTACAATACATATAATCATTCTTATCTATTTAATACGATGACAACAGCTCTCCATACCTGCAGTCCACCACAAGGACCACCCTCTCTAATCCCTGAAAAATGAAATCATCCTCAGTGACGAAGAGAGGGGGCTAAGCGCCCCCCATGGTCTCAGAGCATTGACTCTTCTAAGAGTCCTAAGAGTCCTGCTCACACTGATGGGGTGCAGCTGTGGGACCCTAATTTCAGAGATGATGTATTCCACCCAACTCTCAAAAAGCTGAAAGGGTCTTCAGTAGAGATGGATAGTCGAGCTGGGCTATCAGACGGTCACCTCTGTAGCTGTAGTGTCATTTTTCCTATGGTCCAATGTGTAAATTAAACAAAAAAGTGCACGTTTGTTATGATGTCCAAGATGGGGACCAGGATGTGGACATAATAAAAAATTAGGGAACATGATAGGAGACATTTCTACAATACATATAATCATTCTTATCTATCTAATACGATGATAACAGCTCTCCATATCTGCAGTCCACCACAAGGACCACCCTCTCTAATCCCTGAAAAATGAAATCATCCTCAGTGATGAAGAGAGGGGGCTAAGTGCCCCCAATGGTCTCAGAGCATTGACTCTTCTAAGAGTCCTAAGAGTCCTGCTCACACTGATGGGGTGCAGCTGTGGGACCCTATTTTCAGAGATGATGTCCTCCACCCAACTCTCAAAAAGCTGAAAGGGTCTTCAGTAGAGATGGATTGTCGAGCTGGGCTATCAGACGGTCACCTCTGTAGCTGTAGTGTCATTTTTCCTATGGTCCAATGTGTAAATTAAACAAAAAAGTGCACGTTTGTTATGATGTCCAAGATGGGGACCAGGATGTGGACATAATAAAAAATTAGGGAACATGATAGGAGACATTTCTACAATACATATAATCATTCTTATCTATCTAATACGATGACAACAGCTCTCCATACCTGCAGTCCACCACAAGGACCAGCCTCTCTAATCCCTGAAAAATGAAATCATCCTCAGTGACGAAGAGAGGGGGCTAAGCGCCCCCATGGTCTCAGAGCATTAACTCTTCTAAGAGTCCTAAGAGTCCTGCTCACACTGATGAGGTGCAGCTGTGGGACCCTATTTTCAGAGATGATGTCCTCCACCCAACTCTCAAAAAGCTGAAAGGGTCTTCAGTAGAGATGGATAGTCGAGCTGGGCTATCAGACGGTCACCTCTGTAGCTGTAGTGTCATTTTTCCTATGGTCCAATGTGTAAATTAAACAAAAAAGTGCACGTTTGTTATGATGTCCAAGATGGGGACCAGGATGTGGACATAATAAAAAATTAGGGAACATGATAGGAGACATTTCTACAATACATATAATCATTCTAATCTATCTAATACGATGACAACAGCTCTCCATACCTGCAGTCCACCACAAGGACCACCCTCTCTAATCCCTGAAAAATGAAATCATCCTCAGTGACGAAGAGAGGGGCCAAGCGCCCCCCATGGTACCAGAGCATTGACTCTTCTAAGAGTCCTAAGAGTCCTGCTCACACTGATGGGGTGAAGCTGTGGGACCCTATTTTCAGAGATGATGTCCTCCACCCAACTCTCAAAAAGCTGAAAGGGTCTTCAGTAGAGATGGATAGTCGAGCTGGGCTCTCAGACGGTCACCTCTGTAGCTGTAGTGTCATTTTTCCTATGGTCCAATGTGTAAATTAAACAAAAAAGTGCACGTTTGTTATGATGTCCAAGATGGGGACCAGGATGTGGACATAATAAGAAATTAGGGAACATAATAGGAGACATTTCTACAATACATATAATCATTCTTATCTATCTAATACGATGACAACAGCTCTCCATACCTGCAGTCCACCACAAGGACCACCCTCTCTAATCCTTGAAAAATGAAATCATCCTCAGGGACGAAGAGAGGGGGCTAAGCGCCCCCCATGGTTTTAGAGCATTGACTCTTCTAAGAGTCCTAAGAGTCCTGCTTACACTGATGGGGTGCAGCTGTGGGACCCTATTTTCAGAGATGATGTCCTCCACCCAACTCTCAAAAAGCTGAAAGGGTCTTCAGTAGAGATGGATAGTCGAGCTGGGCTATCAGACGGTCACCTCTGTAGCTATAGTGTCATTTTTCCTATGGTCCAATGTGTAAATTAAACAAAAAAGTGCACGTTTGTTATGATGTCCAAGATGGGGACCAGGATGTGGACATAATAAAAAATTAGGGAACATGATAGGAGACATTTCTACAATACATATAATCATTCTTATCTATCTAATACGATCACAACAGCTCTCCATACCTGCAGTCCACCACAAGGACCACTCTCTCTAATCCCTGAAAAATGAAATCATCCTCAGTGACGAAGAGAGGGGGCTAAGCGCCCCCCATGGTCTCAGAGCATTGACTCTTCTAAGAGTCCTAAGATTCCTGCTCACACTGATGGGGTGCAGCTGTGGGACCCTATTTTCAGAGATGATGTCCTCCACCCAACTCTCAAAAAGCTGAAAGGGTCTTCAGTAGAGATGGATAGTCGAGCTGGGCTATCAGACGGTCACCTCTGTAGCTGTAGTGTCATTTTTCCTATGGTCCAATGTGTAAATTAAACAAAAAAGTGCACGTTTGTTATGATGTCCAAGATGGGGACCAGGATGTGGACATAATAAAAAAATAGGGAACATGATAGGAGACATTTCTACAATACATATAACCATTCTTATCTATCTAATACGATGACAACAGCTCTCCATACCTACAGTCCACCACAAGGACCACCCTCTCTATTCCCTGAAAAGTGAAATCATCCTCAGTGACGAAGAGAGGGGGCTAAGCGCCCCCCATGGTCTCAGAGCATTGACTCTTCTAAGAGTCCTAAGAGTCCTGCTCACACTGATGGGGTGCAGCTGTGGGACCCTATTTTCAGAGATGATGTTCTCCACCCAACTCTCAAATAGCTGAAAGGGTCTTCAGTAGAGATGGATAGTCGAGCTGGGCTATCAGACGGTCACCTCTGTAGCTGTAGTGTCATTTTTCCTATGGTCCAATGTGTAAATTAAACAAAAAAGTGCACGTTTGTTATGATGTCCAAGATGGGGACCAGGATGTGGACATAATAAAAAATTAGGGAACATGATAGGAGACATTTCTACAATACATATAATCATTCTTATCTATTTAATACGATGACAACAGCTCTCCATACCTGCAGTCCACCACAAGGACCACCCTCTCTAATCCCTGAAAAATGAAATCATCCTCAGTGACGAAGAGAGGGGGCTAAGCGCCCCCCATGGTCTCAGAGCATTGACTCTTCTAAGAGTCCTAAGAGTCCTGCTCACACTGATGGGGTGCAGCTGTGGGACCCTATTTTCAGAGATGATGTCCTCCACCCAACTCTCAAAAAGCTGAAAGGGTCTTCAGTAGAGATGGATAGTCGAGCTGGGCTATCAGACGGTCACCTCTGTAGCTGTAGTGTCATTTTTCCTATGGTCCAATGTGTAAATTAAACAAAAAAGTGCACGTTTGTTATGATGTCCAAGATGGGGACCAGGATGTGGACATAATAAAAAAATAGGGAACATGATAGGAGACATTTCTACAATACATATAACCATTCTTATCACATTCTTATCTATCTAATACGATGACAACAGCTCTCCATACCTGCAGTCCACCACAAGGACCACCCTCTCTATTCCCTGAAAAGTGAAATCATCCTCAGTGACGAAGAGAGGGGGCTAAGCGCCCCCCATGGTCTCAGAGCATTGACTCTTCTAAGAGTCCTAAGAGTCCTGCTCACACTGATGGGGTGCAGCTGTGGGACCCTATTTTCAGAGATGATGTTCTCCACCCAACTCTCAAATAGCTGAAAGGGTCTTCAGTAGAGATGGATAGTCGAGCTGGGCTATCAGACGGTCACCTCTGTAGCTGTAGTGTCATTTTTCCTATGGTCCAATGTGTAAATTAAACAAAAAAGTGCACGTTTGTTATGATGTCCAAGATGGGGACCAGGATGTGGACATAATAAAAAATTAGGGAACATGATAGGAGACATTTCTACAATACATATAATCATTCTTATCTATTTAATACGATGACAACAGCTCTCCATACCTGCAGTCCACCACAAGGACCACCCTCTCTAATCCCTGAAAAATGAAATCATCCTCAGTGACGAAGAGAGGGGGCTAAGCGCCCCCCATGGTCTCAGAGCATTGACTCTTCTAAGAGTCCTAAGAGTCCTGCTCACACTGATGGGGTGCAGCTGTGGGACCCTATTTTCAGAGATGATGTCCTCCACCCAACTCTCAAAAAGCTGAAAGGGTCTTCAGTAGAGATGGATAGTCGAGCTGGGCTATCAGACGGTCACCTCTGTAGCTGTAGTGTCATTTTTCCTATGGTCCAATGTGTAAATTAAACAAAAAAGTGCACGTTTGTTATGATGTCCAAGATGGGGACCAGGATGTGGACATAATAAAAAATTAGGGAACATGATAGGAGACATTTCTACAATACATATAATCATTCTTATCTATCTAAGACGATGACAACAGCTCTCCATACCGTATTTCATGGTCAATCCAGGTTTGTCAGTGATGGCACTGACATAATGTATGGCGTCTTTTTCGGGCGTTATCCTTTGCCTTTTCATTGTGAAAATCCAGTTGCCTATATCAAAGCAAATTCTACTACTTGTAAAGTATGCAGAAAATGAAATGTAGAACATATAACATCAACTGCTTAGGAACGCATCATAGGTTAGTACTTAAAAGGATATTGTCATGTTCTAGTCATAATGCAAGCTGGACATTTTTCATGTTACCCTGTAATCGCCGGCCTGTTCTAATGCTCACAAGCAAAGATATATGCTCAGCTGCTAAGGCTTCCCTCTGCCTTCTGAATGAAAATTGAATATGTCTGGCTCACTGTGTATATAGCAGGTGCTCAGAAAAAATAAGAGTCAATTCAAAAGAAATAGCTCTGGTACACTATAGTGATTAATAACGTAAGAAAAGAACTCTTGGAATGCTGAAAATTCTTTATTTGTGCAAAAGGATAATTCATCCAACGTTTCGACCTTGTTTTTAGGTCTTTATCAAGGATAAAGTTATCTAAGATCATAAAGGGTTACAAAACCATATAAACACGTAATTAGTACATAGTACAACATAACAGTACAATATATTGCTACTTGAGAGTACAATGGGTCAAATGACCATGAGGCACATACAAAAAATTTTTCCAAAGCCATAGTGAAAACATTTGTACTGAGGAAAGAAAATTTCCACATGACCTATCTGGAGAAACATTCTGGATCAAACAACCAAAAATAGTCAAGCAGGTAAATACACACCTATATGGATAACAGGATGATATGTGTTCAATTGTATAGCGTCATTGCCATTAAGGTACAAATGGAAAACTTGCAATCCTATATAGTGAAGGAAATGAACACATATCATATCAAAGAACACAGGAACATGGGTGTGAGAAAAACCTCAATGTTTATACTTTGTTCTTTATAATGGTGTGAACATGTATATGTCTCAGTACCTTATGCACTTGAGAATTCTAGTGAGTAGATGATGAAAGCCTATTCCAGAACTGGAATCGGTAAATAATTGTAGGTGGAATCTAAATGAAAAGATGGTACAAGTGTTATCATGACACGTGGGCTATAACACAATGGACCGTGTGACAAAGAAGAAAGGAGAGAAAGAAGAGGAAGAAAATGGAACTACCTGTAACATTACGTGATAGTCACTGGTAAGTATCACTTGACAATTCAGGTGAAAAAGGATTCCTTTATTAAAGGGTTCTCAGTCGCCTCAGGATCATGAAATACTAGGGTAAATGATATGAGAATGGGTAAGAAGCACCACTAAAGGAAATATGAAATGCAGGACATATATCTATAAACCCCTGAACTACATGATAGAAATAAAAAGAAGAAAAAAGAAAAAAAAGAAGAAAGAAGAAGAACACATAGAATGCGGAAAGAGAATGGGTACAACTACCTGAGTTACTGCAGGGAGGCCCCTGGTTGGTATTGTGAGGGTTAGTGGAATTCCTTCACTGAAGGGTTCTCAGTTGCTTCAGGTTCGTGAAAAATGCTATAGACAAATAATGCCCGGAGAAAAGGGGTTCATATACAGCGAATAATGGTAATACAAGGTACATGTGTCACATGTAATAGTATATATATATATATTGTACTAAGCTCTACACCAGAAATAGAAAGTAGTCCCTCTGCCTTCTGTCTAGGTGCCCTGAGTTATGTCCTGTAAACTGTCACAGCGACCCAGACACACATGTGTAGTAGGGGAATATCCCTGCTGAGATGCCAGTGCTAGAGCACTCGTTTGCTGTGGAGTTGAACGCTATGTGAGCAGTTCTTACCTTCAATGAGCAGAAGTCTCTTTTTTCAGATTTCAATATCTCTGTGGGTATCTGGCAGAAATATGGAATACTCTTTACTGCTAAGACCCTGTACACCACTCCCACTAAAGGGGGCTTTACACGCTGCGACATCGCTAATGCGGAGTCGTTGGGGTCACGGAATTTGTGACGCACATCCGGCCGCATTAGCGATGTTGCTGCGTGTGACACCGATGAGCGATTTTGCATCGTTGCAAAAACGTGCAAAATCGCTCATCGGTGACATGGGTCTCCATTCTCGATTATCGTTACTGCAGCAGTAACGATGTAGTTCGTCGCTCCTGCGGCAGCACACATCACTCCGTGTGACACCGCAGAAACGAGGAACCTCTCCTTACCTGCCTCCCAGCCGCTATGAGGAAGGAAGGAGGTGGGCGGGATGTTCCGGCCACTCATCTCCGCCCCTCCGCTGCTATTGGGCGGTCGCTCAGTGACGTCGCTGTGACGCCGCATGGACCGCCCCCTTAGAAAGGAGGCGGTTCGCCGGTCACAGCGACGTCGCCGGGCAGGTAAGTATGTGTGACGGGTCTGGTCGGTGTTGTGCGGCATGGGCAGCGATTTACCCGTGTCGCGCAACAGATGGGGGCGGGTACCCACACTAGCGATATCGGGACCGATATCGCAGTGTGTAAAGTAGCCTTTAGTCACATGACCAAGACTGTATCTGTGTCCCTACAACACACTTGAGACAAATGTGTGTGTGAGCCTGCATTGTGGGGTATATAAAATATATTATAGAGCTGGGAAGGATCATTCTAAGCAGTGAGCTGTTCCAGTATTTGTAGGAAAATACCCAGTAGAAGCATCAAACACAGCACCAATACCTCCCATCAGTATCCCACCACAGTGCCATGTAACCCATGCCCTACACTCCCATCTACACCAATACTATACAGGCACAAACTAGTATATCTGACTAAAAGCCCCCAAAATATGAAGAACGGCCTATAGTTGAGTGTGGATATAAAATCTATGTGAGCAGAGCTAGAATAGAAATCACTGATCGCATTGAAGTCATTCTGACCATAAATCACCATGATATCAAGGTGAGGAGTTGTGTGTTACTGCTGGGAGGAAAGGGTTAACAGTGGAATATTAAGGTGCATTTCTGTGTGCAGTGTTACTAGTCAATGTAACAATTCAGTATGAGCTTCTCTTGGTGCCGGGGGAGGGAGATGCTCTCCTGAGCAAGATAGATGGGGAATGAACATAATATCTATATAGTGTAAGGCAGGGGGTCTCAAACTCGGCTGGGTGTATGGGCCGCACAGAGGAAAAAAATAATTTGGGGGGCTGCATTCTTTGCAAGACAAAGTGACATTTTTATTGGTACCATATATGTATATATTTTTTTCACACACCTTTGGATGACTGATTTTCAACATTTTTCACTTGTTTATTATAACAAATGTGCACATTCTTTGGTTAAATCTAAAAAAAATAAATGTGATGTTAAAAAAAAGTCATGCCTTATTTTGTTTTTTTTTACATTTTATCCCTTTCTTTTAACTAATAGTGTTACAATTATGACGCTAGCGTTTTGTGAAGGGAATGCTTTGCCTACTTCCGTGACTATGGCCTTCCGGAACTGCTGCATTTTGGCTGACCTCTCCGCCTCGGGAATAAGAGACATAAAGTTCTCCTTCTAGCGTGGGTCTAACAGTGTTACCAACCAGTAATGATTGTCGGCCAAGATGTTCTTAACGCGAGGGTCACGAGACAGGCAGCTTACCATAAAGTCATCCATGTGCGCCAGACTCTTAACAGCCATCACTTCAGTATCCAGACCAACAAGATGACTGAACATGCTGTCCTCCTCCTTCTCCTCCTCCTCCTCATCTACCCTGTCCTCTGGCCAGCCACGCTGAACTGAGCATATGACTGGTATGCATGTCATATCCTCAATTTGGCCGGAGAGTTGCTCCATGTCTTCATCTTCCTCCTCGTCATAGTCCTCCACTGCACGTTGTGATGAGACGAGGCTGGGCTATGTGTTATCACCCACACCCACTACTGTTTCTTGCTCCAACTCATCGTGTTCCGCCTGCAATGCATCATGTTTGGTTTTGAGCAGAGACCGTTTTAGAAGGCAGAGAAGCGGTATGGTGACGCTAATAATGGCGTCATCGCCGCTCACCATCTTGGTGGAGTCCTCAAAGTTTTGGAGGATGGTACATAGGTCGGACATCCATCTCCACTCCTCAGGTGTTATGTGTGGAGTTTGACCCATTTCCCGACAGCTTAGGTGATGCAGGTACTCAACAACTGCCCTCTTCTGCTCACATATCCTGATCAACATGTGCAGAGTTGAATTCCAACGCGTGGGGACATCACACACCAGTCTGTGAGCCGGAAGATGCAAACGACGCTGAAAGCCGGCAAGGCCGGCTGAAGCAGTAGGTGACTTTCGAAAATGTGCAGACAGGCGGCGAACTTTTACCAGCAGATCAGACAGCTCTGGGTATGACTTTAGAAACCGCTGAACCACGAGGTTGAGCACATGGGCCATGCATGGAACATGTGTCAGCTGGCCTCGCCTCAAAGCCGCCACTAGGTTCCGGCCATTGTCACACACAACCTTTCCTGGCTTTAGGTTCAGAGGTGTGAGCCAGTGATCTGCATGCTGTTTTAGAGCTGTCCACACCTCTTCTGCATTGTGGGATTTGTCACTTATGCAGATTAGCTGCAGCACAGCCTGTTGCCGCTTCGCCAAGGCAGTGCTGCAGTGCTTCCAGCTTGGGACTGGTGTGGAGGGTAAAGTGGATGAGGATGCGCAGGAGGAGGAGGAGGCTGAAGAGCATGACATTCCGGAGCTGTAGAGTGTGGGTGAAACCCTGACTGAGGTAGGGCCTGCAAACCTTGGTGTGGGAAGGACTTGTTCCGTTCCTCGCTCAAACTGGGTCCCAGCTGGGCTGGGCTGGGTAGGGCGTTGTGGGGGGTTTGTCTATCTCCGTTTGAGGTGAGTTTGTTTAAGTTAGCCTTTTCTTTGGCGTTTTTTGGAGCCCTGCGGGTTGGGGAGTTGGTATCGCCCAGTAAGGCGTTCCCCGGGGGCTTGGATTGGGGTGACATTGTCAGTGGAAAACGGAGTTGAATTTTGGATTAGGAAATCGAAAACTGATCAGAGAGGTGTGGGTAGACTAGTCCGTTTGGGGATGGTTGTGGCATCTGATATGTGCCCGTTCAAGTGTCTCGGGAATTTTCAACAGATCCGTCCGAAGGTGGATGGCCCCTTATTATGTCATGAGGATGGGTCCTTTTTATCGAGATACCAATTTGTGAGTGTTTTTAGGGCATGTTTGAAGTCGTTGGGGTTAGATCCGAAGTCTTTCGGATTGGGGCAGCGACGGAGGCCTCTATATGCGGCCTACCGGAGGAGACAGTTAAGCAGATTGGTAGGTGGAAGTCGCAGCGCTTTAAGTCGTATGTACGTCCCCAGGTGGTTGTTGGCAATTGAGGGGAAAAGGGGGGGGTATTAGGGTAGCAATGGGGGGGGGAGAGTGTGTGTTTTTTGTCAATTTGGTTTGGTGAGGCAATAAAATGGTGTCGTCTGTACATTTTGTATTGCAGAAGCACCCCCCCTTCCTTCCCTGGTCTGGATCCTTGGCCACTCTTATGTGTATTGGGGAGCCCGACGAGCGGACGCGAGATGGAACGGGAGACAGCTAGGTTTTGAGAAGGACCTGGCTCTCGTGCGATGGCTCGGTGTTCGGGGGTTAGGGTGGAACAGGGTGTTGCAGGAGGTGCATAGATACGCCCGGTTGGACAGACCTCCTGACATCTTAGTGTTGCATGCCGGGGGGAATGATTTGGGTGGGCGTCCTTTTCGAATCTTGATAAAGGACATCAAACATGATTTGTTACGGTTATGGGTGTCGTTTCCAGGTCTAACGATAGTCTGGTCGGAGATAGTAGCGAGAAAGAGTTGGCAGAAAGCGCGGTCAGTTGACAGGTTGAACAAGGCGCGGGCGAAGGTTAATAGGGCGATCTCGAAGTTTGTTAGTCGGAACGGGGGTATAGCAATACGGCATGTTGAGTTGGAAAGGACGGAAGAGGAATTTTGGTTGGCTGACGGGGTACACCTTAATGCGGTGGGAACTGACTTATGGGCTCTTGGCTTGCAGGGAGGTATTGAGAGGGCCCTTTGGTTGCGGGGGGTCTCAGGCACTTGAAGGGTTTCAAGGTGCCTTCGTTGTGGTGTTGTTTATTGGTGGGTCCTTGAAGTTGGTTTAAAATTGGTTCGGGGATTCATCCGGGTATGGATCCCCTCATTGGCAGAATTGATGGTCCCCTGGTGATTTTGGGGGGGAACCCCGACGGGGTATGTCGGGGCCCCTGGGGGTGTGGTTGGGGTTGACGGAGGATTAACCCTTACCATTTGGTGCTCCTGAGCCAGTGTGGGTAACGGCTGGGAGCAAGTTGAGGTTTTTTATTGCTCGGTTATGGGAATCACCAGGGTTTTGGTAGCTTCAAGGACCTTACCACATTGCAAATTTTATTGGTTATGTATTCTTGTTAATAAAATGGCTGCTATGGCCAAAATTATCCAAAGATAAATTTGTGTCTGTGTAATTACTTTTAAATAAGAAATGGGAATGGAGGTGTGGGGTATGAAAGGAAGACCGGAGTCAACAATTCCAGGGTCAAGCATGTTTATTTGCGTAAGCTTCGTTCCAGGGTAGAAAGGGTAAGAGTGCCTTTCAGAATTCGAAGTGGTCGGACTGTACGGACCACCAAGAACTGCAGGAGAGCTTGAACATCTTCCCATGGATTTGCGACATCCTCCCTCATCAGTTACGTAGGTAAGCAGGTTCTCAGCATTGCAGCCCATTTGTTGTCTTAAGTTAGTTAAGCGGGGTTAACTAACCTGTCAGTTCAGCCTCAGGTCTAAAGCAGAGGCCTGGACTCCACTCCTTACTCCTCACTCCACAACTCTCCTTAAAAACAACTGACTCCTTTTTCCTGCCCCGGGGTCTCCAGACCCCTAGGTGGGCGTTTCCTTCCGTCTGGTCCTGCCCACTGGTGTGCCTGTCTTTCCCTGGGGGAGGTGACTAGGATTTTCTGGTTGGCTTTGTGTGACTTAGGTGAGGGAAGTTGTTATGCGGGGGCCTATGTGTGACTACCTGCAGTGTCAGGGCGTCACATATGTATGTGTGTATGTCTGCTAAAGGAATCCGCACCGTCATATTTACAAACACAAAATTTTGCAGACACCTCATGTGACTCAGGGAACGTCGTAGACTATGTTTTAACAGGAATATTTAACCCCGCGCTTTACAGTTACTCTCCAAAAAACCTGCCTCCATTAAACTGAATGGAGGTGGGAGCTGCAAGTTATTAATAGCAGCTGTGATTGGTTGCTATAGGAACAAAGGACATTCATAGTATAAGAAGCTTATGTGTGAGATAATATGATGTCAGTGGGGAGACAGATAGAGAGAGACAGACACAGACTGAGAGACAAACAGACAGAGACAGATAGGCATAGACAGACAGGGAAAGAGACAGAGACAAACAGACAGAGGCAGACAGGGAAAGAGACAGACAGAGATAGACAGGGAAAAAAGGCAGACAGACAGAGACAGAGAAAGAGACAGAGGCAGATAGGGAAACAGACAGAGACAAACATACAGAGACAGGCAGGAGAAAAGGCAGACCGACAGGGAAAGAGACAGACAGGGGAAGAGACAGACAGAGAGAGACAGACAGATAGAGACAGACAAAGAAATACAGAGATAGACAGGGAAAGAGACAAACGGGGAATGAGTCAGACAGAGAGAGACAAAGAGAGACAGGCAGAGAGAGACAGGGAAAGAGACAGACAGGGGAAGAGAAAGACAGAGACAGACAAAGAAATACAGAGACAGACAGGGGAAGAGACAGACAGGGGAAGAGACAGACAGGGGAAGAGACAGACAGACAGGGAAAGAGACAGACCTGGAAAAGAGACAGACCTGGAAAAGAGACAGGCCTGGAAAAGAGACAGACAGACATAGAAACAGACAGCCACAAAGAGAGAGAGAGACAGACAGACACAGAGAGACAGACAGAGATAGAGAGACAGACAGACATGGATAGAGATAGAGACACACAGAGACAGACAGATGACAGAGACTGGGAGAGAGACAGACAGAAGCATAAATCCCTAACTAAAACTTAACATTTAATGATAGTTTTAAAAGGTAAAAAAACACAAATCATGTAAATAGAATGACTCTCTTCTGTGCATAGAGTCAACATTTTGTGTTTGTAAATATGATGGTGCGGATTCCTTTAGCAGACATACACACATACATATGTGACGCCCTGACACTGCAGGTAGTCACACATAGGCCCCCGCATAACAACTTCCCTCACCTAAGTCACACAAAGCCAACCAGAAAACCCTAGTCACCTCCCCCAGGGAAAGACAGGCACACCAGTGGGCAGGACCAGACGGAAGGAAACGCCCACCTAGGGGTCTGGAGACCCCGGGGCAGGAAAAAGGAGTCAGTTGTTTTTAAGGAGAGTTGTGGAGTGAGGAGTAAGGAGTGGAGTCCAGGCCTCTGCTTTAGACCTGAGGCTGAACTGACAGGTTAGTTAACCCCGCTTAACTAACTTAAGATAACAAATGGGCTGCAATGCTGAGAACCTGCTTACCTACGTAACTGATGAGGGAGGATGTCGCAAATCCATGGGAAGATGTTCAAGCTCTCCTGCAGTTCTTGGTGGCCCGTACAGTCCGACCACTTCAAATTCTGAAAGGCACTCTTACCCTTTCTACCCTGGAACGAAGCTTAGGCAAATAAACATGCTTGACCCTGGAATTGTTGACTCCGGTCTTCCTTTCATACCCCACACCTCCATTCCCATTTCTTATTTAAAAGTAATTACACAGACACAAATTTATCTTTGGATAATTTTGGCCATAGCAGCCATTTTATTAACAAGAATACATAACCAATAAAATTTGCAATGTGGTAAGGTCCTTGAAGCTACCAAAACCCTGGTGATTCCCATAACCGAGCAATAAAAAACCTCAACTTGCTCCCAGCCGTTACCCACACTGGCTCAGGAGCACCAAATGGTAAGGGTTAATCCTCCGTCAACCCCAACCACACCCCCAGGGGCCCCGACATACCCCGTCGGGGTTCCCCCCCAAAATCACCAGGGGACCATCAATTCTGCCAATGAGGGGATCCATACCCGGATGAATCCCCGAACCAATTTTAAACCAACTTCAAGGACCCACCAATAAACAACACCACAACGAAGGCACCTTGAAACCCTTCAAGTGCCTGAGACTCCCCGCAACCAAAGGGCCCTCTCAATACCTCCCTGCAAGCCAAGAGCCCATAAGTCAGTTCCCACCGCATTAAGGTGTACCCCGTCAGCCAACCAAAATTCCTCTTCCGTCCTTTCCAACTCAACATGCCGTATTGCTATACCCCCGTTCCGACTAACAAACTTCGAGATCGCCCTATTAACCTTCGCCCGCGCCTTGTTCAACCTGTCAACTGACCGCGCTTTCTGCCAACTCTTTCTCGCTACTATCTCCGACCAGACTATCGTTAGACCTGGAAACGACACCCATAACCGTAACAAATCATGTTTGATGTCCTTTATCAAGATTCGAAAAGGACGCCCACCCAAATCATTCCCCCCGGCATGCAACACTAACATGTCAGGAGGTCTGTCCAACCGGGCGTATCTATGCACCTCCTGCAACACCCTGTTCCACCCTAACCCCGAACACCGAGCCATCGCACGAGAGCCAGGTCCTTCTCAAAACCTAGCTGTCTCCCGTTCCATCTCGCGTCCGCTCGTCGGGCTCCCCAATACACATAAGAGTGGCCAAGGATCCAGACCAGGGAAGGAAGAGGGGGTGCTTCTGCAATACAAAATGTACAGACGACACCATTTTATTGCCTCACCAAACCAAATTTACAAAAAACACACACTCTCACCCCCCCCATTGCTACCCTAATACCCCCCCCCCTTTTCCCCTCAATTGCCAACAACCACCTGGGGACGTACATACGACTTAAAGCGCTGCGACTTCCACCTACCAATCTGCTTAACTGTCTCCTCCGGTAGGCCGCATATAGAGGCCTCCGTCGCTGCCCCAATCCGAAAGACTTCGGATCTAACCCCAACGACTTCAAACATGCCCTAAAAACACTCACAAATTGGTATCTCGATAAAAAGGACCCATCCTCGTGACATAATAAGGGGCCATCCACCTTCGGACGGATCTGTTGAAAATTCCCGAGACACTTGAACGGGCACATATCAGATGCCACAACCATCCCCAAACGGACTAGTCTACCCACACCTCTCTGATCAGTTTTCGATTTCCTAATCCAAAATTCAACTCCGTTTTCCACTGACATAATGTCACCCCAATCCAAGCCCCTGGGGAACGCCTTACTGGGCGATACCAACTCCCCAACCCGCAGGGCTCCAAAAAACGCCAAAGAAAAGGCTAACTTAAACAAACTCACCTCAAACGGAGATAGACAAACCCCCCACAACGCCCTACCCAGCCGGGTAGGGACCCAGCCCAGCCCAGCTGGGACCCAGTTTGAGCGAGGAACGGAACAAGTCCTTCCCACACCAAGGTTTGCAGGCCCTACCTCAGTCAGGGTTTCAAACACACTCTACAGCTCCGGAATGTCATGCTCTTCAGCCTCCTCCTCCTCCTGCGCATCCTCATCCACTTTACCCTCCACACCAGTCCCAAGCTGGAAGCACTGCAGCACTGCCTCGGCGAAGCGGCAACAGACTGTGCTGCAGCTAATCTGCATAGGTGACAAACCCCACAATGCAGAAGAGGTGTGGACAGCTCTAAAACAGCATGCAGATCACTGGCTCACACCTCTGAACCTAAAGCCAGGAAAGGTTGTGTGTGACAATGGCCGGAACCTGGTGGCGGCTTTGAGGCGAGGCCAGCTGACACATGTTCCATGCATGGCCCATGTGCTCAACCTCGTGGTTCAGCGGTTTCTAAAGTCATACCCAGAGCTGTCTGATCTGCTGGTAAAAGTTCGCTGCCTGTCTGCACATTTTCGAAAGTCACCTACTGCTTCAGCCGGCCTTGCCGGCTTTCAGCGTCGTTTGCATCTTCCGGCTCACAGACTGGTGTGTGATGTCCCCACGCGTTGGAATTCAACTCTGCACATGTTGATCAGGATATGTGAGCAGAAGAGGGCAGTTGTTGAGTACCTGCATCACCTAAGCCGTCGGGAAATGGGTCAAACTCCACACATAACACCTGAGGAGTGGAGATGGATGTCCGACCTATGTACCATCCTCCAAAACTTTGAGGACTCCACCAAGATGGTGAGCGGCGATGACGCCATTATTAGCGTCACCATACCGCTTCTCTGCCTTCTAAAACGGTCTCTGCTCAAAACCAAACATGATGCATTGCAGGCGGAACACGATGAGTTGGAGCAAGAAACAGTAGTGGGTGTGGGTGATAACACATAGCCCAGCCTCGTCTCATCACAACGTGCAGTGGAGGACTATGACGAGGAGGAGGATGAAGACATGGAGCAACTCTCCGGCCAAATTGAGGATATGACATGCATACCAGTCATATGCTCAGTTCAGCGTGGCTGGCCAGAGGACAGGGTAGATGATGAGGAGGAGGAGGAGGAGGAGGAGGAGGAGAAGGAGGAGGACAGCATGTTCAGTCATCGTGTTGGTCTGGATACTGAAGTGATGGCTGTTAAGAGTCTGGCGCACATGGATGACTTTGTGGTAAGCTGCCTGTCTCGTGACCCTCGCGTTAAGAACATCTTGGCCGACAATCATTACTGGTTGGTAACACTGTTAGACCCACGCTACAAGGAGAACTTTATGTCTCTTATTCCCGAGGCGGAGAGGTCAGCCAAAATGCAGCAGTTCCGGAAGGCCATAGTCACGGAAGTAGGCAAAGCATTCCCTTCACAAAACGCTAGCGTCATAATTGTAACACTATTAGTTAAAAGAAAGGGATAAAATGTAAAAAAAAACAAAATAAGGCATGACTTTTTTTTAACATCAAATTTTTTTTTTTTAGATTTAACCAAAGAATGTGCACATTTGTTATAATAAACAAGTGAAAAATGTTGAAAATCAGTCATCCAAAGGTGTGTGAAAAAAATATATATATATGGTACCAATAAAAATGTCACTTTGTCCTGCAAAGAATGCAGCCCCCCAAATTATTTTTTTCCTCTGTGCGGCCCATACACCCAGCCGAGTTTGAGACCCCCTGCCTTACACTATATAGATATCATGTTCATTCCCCATCTATCTTGCTCAGGAGAGCATCTCCCTCCCCCGGCACCAAGAGCAGCTCATATTGAATTGTTACATTGACTAGTAACACTGCACACAGAAATGCACCTTAATATTCCACTGTTAACCCTTTCCTCCCAGCAGTAACACACAACTCCTCACCTTGATATCATGGTGATTTATGGTCAGAATGACTTCAATGCGATCAGTGATTTCTATTCTAGCTCTGCTCACATAGATTTTATATCCACACTCAACTATAGGCCGTTCTTCATATTTTGGGGGCTTTTAGTCAGATATACTAGTTTGTGCCTGTATAGTATTGGTGTAGATGGGAGTGTAGGGCATGGGTTACATGGCACTGTGGTGGGATACTGATGGGAGGTATTGGTGCTGTGTTTGATGCTTCTACTGGGTATTTTCCTACAAATACTGGAACAGCTCACTGCTTAGAATGATCCTTCCCAGCTCTATAATATATTATATATACCCCACAATGCAGGCTCACACACACATTTGTCTCAAGTGTGTTGTAGGGACACAGATACAGTCTTGGTCATGTGACTAAAGGCTACTTTACACACTGCGATATCGGTCCCGATATCGCTAGTGTGGGTACCCGCCCCATCTGTTGCGCGACACGGGCAAATCGCTGCCCATGCCGCACAACACCGACCAGACCCGTCACACATACTTACCTGACCGGCGACGTCGCTGTGACCGGCGAACCGCCTCCTTTCAAAGGGGGCGGTCCGTGCGGCGTTACAGCGACGTCACTGAGCGACCGCCCAATAGCAGCGGAGGGGCGGAGATGAGTGGCCGGAACATCCCGCCCACCTCCTTCCTTCCTCATAGCGGCTGGGAGGCAGGTAAGGAGAGGTTCCTCGTTTCTGCGGTGTCACACGGAGTGATGTGTGCTGCCGCAGGAGCGACGAACTACATCGTTACTGCTGCAGTAACGATAATCGAGAATGGAGACCCATGTCACCGATGAGCGATTTTGCACGTTTTTGCAACGATGCAAAATCGCTCATCGGTGTCACACGCAGCAACATCGCTAATGCGGCCGGATGTGCGTCACAAATTCCGTGACCCCAACGACTCCGCATTAGCGATGTCGCAGCGTGTAAAGCCCCCTTTAGTGGGAGTGGTGTACAGGGTCTTAGCAGTAAAGAGTATTCCATATTTCTGCCAGATACCCACAGAGATATTGAAATCTGAAAAAAGAGACTTCTGCTCATTGAAGGTAAGAACTGCTCACATAGCGTTCAACTCCACAGCAAACGAGTGCTCTAGCACTGGCATCTCAGCAGAGATATTCCCCTACTACACATGTGTGTCTGGGTCGCTGTGACAGTTTACAGGACATAACTCAAGGCACCTAGATAGAAGGCAGAGGTACTGGGATTGGTTGGTTTTTGGTGACGGAGGTGCAGGGGCTGGCGCCCATGTGCAGTGCTGGCTAAGGTATATTGATGATATTTTGATTTTTTGGCAGGGCACTGTGGAGCAGCTCGAGACATTTATGGAGGAACTTAATAACAACACCTTTAACATCAGATTGACGCATAAGCATAGCAGCAGTTGCGTTGACTTCCTGGATATTAAAATTTCATTCGGTTCTGAGCGAATTGTTCAGACCGACGTCCATAGGAAGGAAACATCAGTCAACGCACTGCTGCATGCTTCTTCTGCTCATACCCCCTCCACCATCCGGGCCGTACCGGCTGGCCAGTTCCTCAGGATGAAGCAAATTTGTTCGTCAGACACTGCTTTTGAACAACAGTCTGCCGACCTCCAGCGCCATAGGGGTGGCAAAGGCGGTCTTCCCCCGGTCTGCCTCAGCAACGGACACTAGCCAATAGTGACTAGTGAGATCAAGGGTAGAAAAATAATTTGCAGTTCTCAATGCAGCTAGCGATTCCTCAATACGGGGGAGTGGTGCCGTCCTTCTTCTTTAACAGGACCAACGGAGCTGCCCAAAGGCTACAACTGTCACGGATAACCCCAGCCGCCTTCATGTTGCTCAACATGTCCTTGGTACACTGGTAATGTGAAGGTGGTATTGGCTTATAGCTCTCTTTGATGGGTGGGTGTGCACCTGTGGGGATGTAGTGTTGGACCCCTTTTATTCCCCCAAAATCTAGCGGATGTTTGCTGAAGACTTGCTCGCTCGTATTCTTGCACTACCCTGTGGACCCGCTTCTTGTGATGTGAAGGTGTGGAGTCAGTGCCTACGTGTAATTCCTTACACCACTCCTCTGGCTGACTTGGTGAGCAGTCACTGACTGGGTGGGGTGCAGTAATAGTGGATGCTGCTACTTGGATAGCATGTGTATCTACTGTGAACAGCTTATCAATGGTGGCAAGTCGGGGCAGCTTAACCTCCTGCTCTCCGCAGTTTAACACTCTCACGGGCACTCTTCCCTTCCGCACTAATGAATAAAACTATGATGTAAATATCATATAGATACCCCACAATTGTAAATAAAGGTAGGATATGGGAAAAGGGGGAACAGGGAAAGAGGAAAATAGTGTAATAAAGTATACCTTCTGGGGGTGAGAGGAAATGGCAGCACAGCCAGTGGAGGTGAAGCAAAAGGAAGCCTGCAACTAAAGAGTTGAGAGCGTTATCACATGGTGACTGAGCCTGATTGTAAAGGGAGCATAGAGTGGAGCATACTCTGGGCACGTTAGAACCCAAGTTCTTAAACCATGAATATGGACCCCTTTTATTCTCCCAAAGTCTAGCGGATGTTTGCTGAAGACTTGCTCGTATTCTTGCACTACCCTGTGGACCCGCTTCTTGTGATGTGAAGGTGTGGAGTCAGTGCCTACGTGTAATTCCTTACACCACTCCTCTGGTTGACTTGGTGAGCTGTCACTGAATGGGTGTGGTGAAGTAACGGTGGATGCTGTGGCTTGGATATCATATTAAATATAGGGACCCCCATACAGTAGTATGAGAAATTTTTTTGTATTCAATGATCGGTATTACCTTCAGGGGCGCGGCACGTGGACGTGCGTTCCATTAGCCTCACTGCATTCCACTCCCATACAGGAAGTGGGCGCAGCTATTACTACGGTCGCACATAAAAGAACCCACAGCCACCACTGCACACAGCTGACTCCACCACTGGAAACCCACTTCTACACCAACGCAGGTAAGACAGGATCGGCACCTCTATGCTCCCGTTACAATCAGGCTCAGTCACCATGTGATAATGCTCTCAACAATTTAGTTGCAGGCTTCCCCTTGCTTCACCTCCACTGGCTGTGCTGCCATTTCCTCTCCCCCCTGGAAGGTATACTTTATTACACTATTTTCCTGTTTCCCTCTTCTCCCTTTTCCCATAACCTACCTTTATCTGCATTTGTGGGGTATCTATATACTATTTATATCACAGTTTTATTCATTAATACGGAAGGGAAGAGTGCGCGTGAGAGTGTTGAACTGCGGAGAGCAAGAGGTTAAGCTGCCCCGATTTGCCACCATTGATAAGCTGTTCACAGTAGATACACATGCTATCCAAGCAGCAGCAGCATCCACCATTACTGCACCCCACCCAGTCAGTGACAGCTCACCAAGTCAGCCAGAGGAGTGGTGTCAGGAATTACACGTAGGCACTGACTACACACCTTCACATCACAAGAAGGGGGTGCAAGTGTGACGCCCTGGACTAGCCAGTTAGTCACAGTCATAACACACACACACACCCTTTCCCGGATAGTTACACTAGTCAGACACAAAACCGTTGTTGCCTCCCTCCAGGGGCTGATGTCCACACCAGGTGGGGCGGAGCCAGGCGGTTGGCCCCACCCACCAAGGAGTTCACAGGCCTGGAGGTGGGAAAACCAGTCAGTTAGTTGAAGTTCAGTTAAGAGTTGAACCGTGGAGGTAGTGAGTTCAGTGAAGAGCCCAGTTTTGGGTAGGAGTGCAAAACTGCTAGTGTCTGGGTCAGATCCCAGGCACTATGGGGAGATAAGGTATGCACACCAGTGACTATGTAAGGGGAATACATGAAATAGCAGAAACTGCTGTGTGAATACTGACTTGAAAAATTCAATAGCTATATGCAAGAGTGAATATGTGAAAAATGGAATCTGCATTACTGCCATGAACATATGAATCAAGAGAAATTTAGCTACTGAATTGATCAATGCAATAGAGCCCCAACACTACGCCAAAGTATTTCTCTACGTTGGGGTCCCTAGCTTGTGTGTGTCCTCTCATGCAGTTAAAAAACCTACCGTGTATGAAAAATTGTTTAAAAGAACCGAAGTCCTCAGTGGTTGATACCTTTTAAAAAGATATATTTTACTTGTATCTACCGTGTATGGGAAGCTGAGACCCAGGCTATTTATGCGTATGATATGGATTGGCAATAGGTGTGGTTGGGGAGGGTTCACAAACGAAAAAATACTAACAAATAGGAATAACGTTTGGAACACCATTCTAAGTCCGAACTGGGTGCAAAAACCTAAAAAAACATCACTATGGGGAGATAAGGTATGCACACCAGTGACTATGTAAGGGGAATACATGAAATAGCAGAAACTGCTGTGTGAATACTGACTTGAAAAATCCAATAGCATTAATTCACATAATCCTAGTGACTGCGCACACAACATGGCCAAACGAAAACAAAAGACAGTACCTGGCCATTCAATCAAATGGAAACTCATAGGCAACACAGTCCATTAGACTAGGCAATTACATGCAGACAAACAAAGTTCATGGGCCTTGCCTCAGAGTCGAACCCACAACCTCTTGGAGAACAAGCAAAGAGCCTACCACTAAACCAACTCAGTGAAGTTGGAAACCGACTCTACATTAATTAACATAATCCTAGTGACTGCGCACACAACATGGCCAAACAAAAGCAAAAGACAGTACCTGGCCTATCAATCCAATGGAAACTCATAGGTAACACAGTACATTGGACTAGGCAATTACATGCAGCCATACAAAGCCCATGGGTCTTGCCCCAGAGTCGAACCCATAACCTCTCGTAGCCAGGGCAAAGAGCCTACCACTACACCAACACAGAGAAGTAGGTGAATGACTCTACATTAATTCACATAATCCTAGTGACTGCGCACACAACATGGCCAAACAAATGCAAAAGACATTATCTGGCCTATCAATCCAATGGAAACTCATAGGCAACACAGTCCATTAGACTAGGCACTTACATGCAGCCATGAAAAGTTCATGGGCATTGCCTCAGAGTCGAACCCACAACCTCTTGGAGAACAAGCAAAGAGCCTACCACTAAACCAACTCAGAGAAGTTGGAAACCGACTCTACATTAATTAACATAATCCTAGTGACTGCGCACACAACATGGCCAAACAAAAGCAAAAGACAGCACGTGGCCTATCAATCCAACGGAAACTCATAGGTAACACAGTACATTGGACTAGGCAATTACATGCAGCCATACAAAGCCCATGGGCCTTGCCCCAGAGTCAAACCCACAACCTCTCATAGCCAAGGCAAAGAGCCTACCAATACACCAACACAGAGAAGTGGAAAACCGTTTCTACATTAATTCACATAATCCTAGTGACTGCGCACACAACATGGCCAAACAAAAGCAAAAGACAGTACCTGGCCTATCAATCCAATGGAAACTCATAGGCAACACAGTCCATTGGACTAGACAATTACATGGAGACATACAAAGTCCATGGGCCTTGCCTCAGAGTCAAACCCACAACTTCTCGCAGCCAAGCAAAGAGCCTACCACTACACTAACACAGAGAAGTGGGAAACTGATTCTACATTAATTCACATAATCCTACCGACTGCGCACACAACATGGCCAAACAAAAGACAATACCTGGCCTATTCATTCAATGAAAACTCATAAGCAACACAGTCCATTGGACTAGGCAATTACATTCAACCATACAAAGTCCATGGGCTTTGCCTCAAAGTCAAACCCACAACTTCTTGTAACCCAAGGAAAGAGCCTACCACTACACGAACACAGAGAAGAGAATGACTCTACATTAATTCACATAATCCTTGTGACTGCGCACACAACATGACCAAACGAAAACAAAAGACAGTCCCTGGCCTATCAATCCAATGGAAACTCATAGACAACATAGTCCATTGGACTACGCAATTACATGCAGCCATACAAAGTCCATGGGCCTTGCCTCAGAGTCATACCCACAATCTCTGGCAGAACAAGCAAAGAGCCTACAACTTCACCAACACAAAGAAGTAGGAAGCTGCGTCTACATTAATTCACATAATCCTAGTGACTGCGCACACAACATGGCCAAACAAAAGCAAAAGACAGTACCTGGCCTATCAATCCAATGGGAACTCATAGGCAACACAGTTAATTGAACTAGGCAATTACATGCAGCCATACAAACTCCATGGGGCTTGCCTCAGAGTCAAACCCACAACCTTTTGCAGCTAAGCAAAGAGCCTTCCACTACAGCAACACAGAGAACTGTGAAACTGATTCTACATTAATTCACATAATCCCACCGACTGCGCACACAACATAACCAAACAAAAGATAATACCTGGCCAATCAATCCAATGGAAACTCATAGGCAACACAGTCCATTGGACTAGGCAATTACATGCAGCCATATAAAGTCCATGGGCTTTGCCTCAGAGTCAAACCCACAATTTCTCGCAGCCCAAGCAAAGAGCCTACCACTACACCAAGACAGAGAAGTTGGAAACTGAGTTTACATTAGTTCACATAATCCTAGTGACTGCGCACACAACATGGCCAAACAAAAGCGAAAGACAGTACCTGGCCAATCAATCCAATGGGAACTCATAGGCAACACAGTTAATTGAAATAGGCAATTACATGCAGCCATACAAACTCCATGGGCCTTGCCTCGGAGTCGAACCCACAACCTCTTGCAGCTTAAGCAAAGAGACTACCACTACACCAACACAGAGAAGTAGGTGAATGACTCTACATTAATTCAAGAGAGGGGGCTAAGCGCCCCCATGGTCTCAGAGCATTAACTCTTCTAAGAGTCCTAAGAGTCCTGCTCACACTGATGGGGTGCAGCTGTGGGACCCTATTTTCAGAGATGATGTCCTCCACCCAACTCTCAAAAAGCTGAAAGGGTCTTCAGTAGAGATGGATAGTCGAGCTGGGCTATCAGACGGTCACCTCTGTAGCTGTAGTGTCATTTTTCCTATTGTCCAATTTGTAAATTAAACAAAAAAGTGCACGTTTGTTATGATTTCCAAGATGGGAACCAGGATGTGGACATAATAAAAAAATAGGGAACATGATAGGAGACATTTCTACAATACATATAATCATTCTTATCTATCTAATACGATGACAACAGCTCTCCATACCTGCAGTCCACCACAAGGACCACCCTCTCTATTCCCTGAAAAGTGAAATCATCCTCAGTGATGAGGAGAGGGGGCTAAGCGCCCCCCATGGTCTCAGAGCATTGACTCTTCTAAGAGTCCTAAGAGTCCTGCTCACACTGATGGGGTGCAGCTGTGGGACCCTATTTTCAGAGATGATGTTCTCCACCCAACTCTCAAAAAGCTGAAAGGGTCTTCAGTAGAGATGGATAGTCGAGCTGGGCTATCAGACGGTCACCTCTGTAGCTGTAGTGTCATTTTTCCTATGGTCCAATGTGTAAATTAAACAAAAAAGTGCACGTTTGTTATGATGTCCAAGATGGGGACCAGGATTTGGACATAATAAAAAATTAGGGAACATGATAGGAGACATTTCTACAATACATATAATCATTCTTATCTATTTAATACGATGACAACAGCTCTCCATACCTGCAGTCCACCACAAGGACCACCCACTCTAATCCCTGAAAAATGAAATCATCCTCAGTGACGAAGAGAGGGGGCTAAGCGCCCCCCATGGTCTCAGAGCATTGACTCTTCTAAGAGTCCTAAGAGTCCTGCTCACACTGATGGGGTGCAGCTGTGGGACCCTATTTTCAGAGATGATGTCCTCCACCCAACTCTCAAAAAGCTGAAAGGGTCTTCAGTAGAGATGGATAGTCGAGCTGGGCTATCAGACGGTCACCTCTGTAGCTGTAGTGTCATTTTTCCTATGGTCCAATGTGTAAATTAAACAAAAAAGTGCACGTTTGTTATGATGTCCAAGATGGGGACCAGGATGTGGACATAATAAAAAATTAGGGAACATGATAGGAGACATTTCTACAATACATATAATCATTCTTATCTATTTAATACGATGACAACAGCTCTCCATACCTGCAGTCCACCACAAGGACCACCCTCTCTAATCCCTGAAAAATGAAATCATCCTCAGTGACGAAGAGAGGGGGCTAAGCGCCCCCCATGGTCTCAGAGCATTGACTCTTCTAAGAGTCCTAAGAGTCCTGCTCACACTGATGGGGTGCAGCTGTGGGACCCTATTTTCAGAGATGATGTCCTCCACCCAACTCTCAAAAAGCTGAAAGGGTCTTCAGTAGAGATGGATTGTCGAGCTGGGCTATCAGACGGTCACCTCTGTAGCTGTAGTGTCATTTTTCCTATGGTCCAATGTGTAAATTAAACAAAAAAGTGCACGTTTGTTATGATGTCCAAGATGGGGACCAGGATGTGGACATAATAAAAAATTAGGGAACATGATAGGAGACATTTCTACAATACATATAATCATTCTTATCTACCTAATACGATGATAACAGCTCTCCATACCTGCAGTCCACCACAAGGACCACCCTCTCTAATCCCTGAAAAATGAAATCATCCTCAGTGACGAAGAGAGGGGGCTAAGTGCCCCCAATGGTCTCAGAGCATTGACTCTTCTAAGAGTCCTTAGAGTCCTGCTCACACTGATGGGGTGCAGCTGTGGGACCCTATTTTCAGAGATGATGTCCTCCACCCAACTCTCAAAAAGCTGAAAGGGTCTTCAGTAGAGATGGATAGTCGAGCTGGGCTATCAGACGGTCACCTCTGTAGCTGTAGTGTCATTTTTCCTATGGTCCAATGTGTAAATTAAACAAAAAAGTGCACGTTTGTTATGATGTTCAAGATGGGGACCAGGATGTGGACATAATAAAAAATTAGGGAACATGATAGGAGACATTTCTACAATACATATAATCATTCTTATCTATCTAATACGATCACAACAGCTCTCCATACCTGCAGTCCACCACAAGGACCACTCTCTCTAATCCCTGAAAAATGAAATCATCCTCAGTGACGAAGAGAGGGGGCTAAGCGCCCCCCATGGTCTCAGAGCATTGACTCTTCTAAGAGTCCTAAGATTCCTGCTCACACTGATGGGGTGCAGCTGTGGGACCCTATTTTCAGAGATGATGTTCTCCACCCAACTCTCAAAAAGCTGAAAGGGTCTTCAGTAGAGATGGATAGTCGAGCTGGGCTATCAGACGGTCACCTCTGTAGCTGTAGTGTCATTTTTCCTATGGTCCAATGTGTAAATTAAACAAAAAAGTGCACCTTTGTTATGATGTCCAAGATGGGGACCAGGATGTGGACATAATAAAAAATTAGGGAACATGATAGGAGACATTTCTACAATACATATAATCATTCTTATCTATTTAATACGATGACAACAGCTCTCCATACCTGCAGTCCACCACAAGGACCACCCTCTCTAATCCCTGAAAAATGAAATCATCCTCAGTGACAAAGAGAGGGGGCTAAGCGCCCCCCATGGTCTCAGAGCATTGACTCTTCTAAGAGTCCTAAGAGTCCTGCTCACACTGATGGGGTGCAGCTGTGGGACCCTATTTTCAAAGATGATGTCCTCCACCCAACTCTCAAAAAGCTGAAAGGGTCTTCAGTAGAGATGGATAGTCGAGCTGGGCTATCAGACGGTCACCTCTGTAGCTGTAGTGTCATTTTTCCTATGGTCCAATGTGTAAATTAAACAAAAAAGTGCACGTTTGTTATGATGTCCAAGATGGGGACCAGGATGTGGACATAATAAAAAATTAGGGAACATGATAGGAGACATTTCTACAATACATATAATCATTCTTATCTATCTAATACGATGATAACAGCTCTCCATATCTGCAGTCCACCACAAGGACCACCCTCTCTAATCCCTGAAAAATGAAATCATCCTCAGTGATGAAGAGAGGGGGCTAAGTGCCCCCAATGGTCTCAGAGCATTGACTCTTCTAAGAGTCCTAAGAGTCCTGCTCACACTGATGGGGTGCAGCTGTGGGACCCTATTTTCAGAGATGATGTCCTCCACCCAACTCTCAAAAAGCTGAAAGGGTCTTCAGTAGAGATGGATAGTCGAGCTGGGCTATCAGACGGTCACCTCTGTAGCTGTAGTGTCATTTTTCCTATGGTCCAATGTGTAAATTAAACAAAAAAGTGCACGTTTGTTATGATGTCCAAGATGGGGACCAGGATGTGGACATAATAAAAAATTAGGGAACATGATAGGAGACATTTCTACAATACATATAATCATTCTTATCTATCTAATACGATGACAACAGCTCTCCATACCTGCAGTCCACCACAAGGACCACCCTCTCTAATCCCTGAAAAATGAAATCATCCTCAGTGACGAAGAGAGGGGGCTAAGCGCCCCCATGGTCTCAGAGCATTAACTCTTCTAAGAGTCCTAAGAGTCCTGCTCACACTGATGGGGTGCAGCTGTGGGACCCTATTTTCAGAGATGATGTCCTCCACCCAACTCTCAAAAAGCTGAAAGGGTCTTCAGTAGAGTTGAGCGCGGTTCGTGGTTCGTGGTTCTCCAGTTCGCGGCTCGAGTGATTTTGGGGCATGTTCTAGATCGAACTAGAACTCGAGCTTTTTGCAAAAGCTCGGTAGTTCTAGAAACGTTCGAGAACGGTTCTAGCAGCCAAAAAACAGCTAAATCATAGCTTGGTTTCTGCTGTAATAGTGTAAGTCACTCTGTGAATCAAACTATTATCACATTTCAGTGTATAGTGTGCGTGAACAGCGCCTTCAGATCACTGCTGTTTCTATAATGGCGATCGCCATTTTTTTTTTTTTTTTTTCTTGTCTTCCTTCCCTAAGTGCGCGCGTCTTGTGGGGCGGGCCAGCATGTCAGCCAATCCCAGACACACACACAGCTAAGTGGACTTTGAGCCAGAGAAGCAACGGCATGTGTGATAGGATCTGCATGTCACATGTCCCTGCATTATAAAACCGGACATTTTCTTCACGGACGCCATTATCTGCCTTCTGCGTCTTTGGTGTCAGACATCACTGTCGCAGCTCCGTCTTCCTGAGTCCTATAGCCGATACAGCTGTATGCGCTGCATACACAGCGTTAGACAGCTTAGGGAGAGCACTTTATAGCAGTCCTTTTAAGGGCTCCAACCGGCAGGGTCAGAGAGCCATAGGTGACAGGTCCTGCAAACAGCAACAGCGTCTGTGTAGCCCAGGTCAGGGATTTCCTACCTGCATTTCACCATTAGGAGGGAATAGAAAGGCAGGCTTCCATTCCTCTACCCAGAGCACCACAATCCTGCCACTGTACCCTCTTGTCCTCTGCACACTCCAACTGATAACTAAGCCATTATACTAGCAAACACTCAGTGTACCTAGTGGCATCCTATACGTGGCTATTGGACTTTGCTATAGTCCCACTAGTGCAAAGACATTTGCAGAGCGCGTCTGCCTGCATTGCACACTACAACTCATTCTAAACAAGCCATTATACTAGCAAACACTCAGTGTACCTAGTGGCATCCTATACGTGGCTATTGGACTTTGCTATAGTCCCACTAGTGCAAAGACATTAGCAGAGCACATCTGCCTGCATTGCACACTACAACTCATTCTAACCAAGCCATTATACTAGCAAACACTCAGTGTACCTAGTGGCATCCTATACGTGGCTATTGGACTTTGCTATAGTCCCACTAGTGCAAAGACATTTGCAGAGCGCGTCTGCCTGCGTTGCACACTACAACTCATTCTAACCAAGCCATTATACTAGCAAACACTCAGTGTACCTAGTGGCATCCTATACGTGGCTATTGGACTTTGCTATAGTCCCACTAGTGCAAAGACATTTGCAGAGCGCGTCTGCCTGCGTTGCACACTACAACTCATTCTAACCAAGCCATTATACTAGCAAACACTCAGTGTACCTAGTGGCATCCTATACGTGGCTATTGGACTTTGCTATAGTCCCACTAGTGCAAAGACATTTGCAGAGCGCGTCTGCCTGCTTTGCACACTACAACTCATTCTAACCAAGCCATTATACTAGCAAACACTCAGTGTACCTAGTGGCATCCTATACGTGGCTATTGGACTTTGCTATAGTCCCACTAGTGCAAAGACATTTGCAGAGCGCGTCTGCCTGCGTTGCACACTACAACTCATTCTAACCAAGCCATTATACTAGCAAACACTCAGTGTACCTAGTGGCATCCTATACGTGGCTATTGGACTTTGCTATAGTCCCACTAGTGCAAAGACATTTGCAGAGCGCGTCTGCCTGCGTTGCACACTACAACTCATTCTAACCAAGCCATTATACTAGCAAACACTCAGTGTACCTAGTGGCATCCTATACGTGGCTATTGGACTTTGCTATAGTCCCACTAGTGCAAAGACATTTGCAGAGCGCGTCTGCCTGCGTTGCACACTACAACTCATTCTAACCAAGCCATTATACTAGCAAACACTCAGTGTACCTAGTGGCATCCTATACGTGGCTATTGGACTTTGCTATAGTCCCACTAGTGCAAAGACATTTGCAGAGCGCGTCTGCCTGCGTTGCACACTACAACTCATTCTAACCAAGCCATTATACTAGCAAACACTCAGTGTACCTAGTGGCATCCTATACGTGGCTATTGGACTTTGCTATAGTCCCACTAGTGCAAAGACATTTGCAGAGCGCGTCTGCCTGCATTGCACACTACAACTCATTCTAAACAAGCCATTATACTAGCAAACACTCAGTGTACCTAGTGGCATCCTATACGTGGCTATTGGACTTTGCTATAGTCCCACTAGTGCAAAGACATTAGCAGAGCACATCTGCCTGCATTGCACACTACAACTCATTCTAACCAAGCCATTATACTAGCAAACACTCAGTGTACCTAGTGGCATCCTATACGTGGCTATTGGACTTTGCTATAGTCCCACTAGTGCAAAGACATTTGCAGAGCGCGTCTGCCTGCGTTGCACACTACAACTCATTCTAACCAAGCCATTATACTAGCAAACACTCAGTGTACCTAGTGGCATCCTATACGTGGCTATTGGACTTTGCTATAGTCCCACTAGTGCAAAGACATTTGCAGAGCGCGTCTGCCTGCGTTGCACACTACAACTCATTCTAACCAAGCCATTATACTAGCAAACACTCAGTGTACCTAGTGGCATCCTATACGTGGCTATTGGACTTTGCTATAGTCCCACTAGTGCAAAGACATTTGCAGAGCGCGTCTGCCTGCGTTGCACACTACAACTCATTCTAACCAAGCCATTATACTAGCAAACACTCAGTGTACCTAGTGGCATCCTATACGTGGCTATTGGACTTTGCTATAGTCCCACTAGTGCAAAGACATTTGCAGAGCGCGTCTGCCTGCGTTGCACACTACAACTCATTCTAACCAAGCCATTATACTAGCAAACACTCAGTGTACCTAGTGGCATCCTATACGTGGCTATTGGACTTTGCTATAGTCCCACTAGTGCAAAGACATTTGCAGAGCGCGTCTGCCTGCATTGCACACTACAACTCATTCTAACCAAGCCATTATACTAGCAAACACTCAGTGTACCTAGTGGCATCCTATACGTGGCTATTGGACTTTGCTATAGTCCCACTAGTGCAAAGACATTAGCAGAGCACATCTGCCTGCATTGCACACTACAACTCATTCTAACCAAGCCATTATACTAGCAAACACTCAGTGTACCTAGTGGCATCCTATACGTGGCTATTGGACTTTGCTATAGTCCCACTAGTGCAAAGACATTTGCAGAGCGCGTCTGCCTGCGTTGCACACTACAACTCATTCTAACCAAGCCATTATACTAGCAAACACTCAGTGTACCTAGTGGCATCCTATACGTGGCTATTGGACTTTGCTATAGTCCCACTAGTGCAAAGACATTTGCAGAGCGCGTCTGCCTGCGTTGCACACTACAACTCATTCTAACCAAGCCATTATACTAGCAAACACTCAGTGTACCTAGTGGCATCCTATACGTGGCTATTGGACTTTGCTATAGTCCCACTAGTGCAAAGACATTTGCAGAGCGCGTCTGCCTGCGTTGCACACTACAACTCATTCTAACCAAGCCATTATACTAGCAAACACTCAGTGTACCTAGTGGCATCCTATACGTGGCTATTGGACTTTGCTATAGTCCCACTAGTGCAAAGACATTTGCAGAGCGCGTCTGCCTGCGTTGCACACTACAACTCATTCTAACCAAGCCATTATACTAGCAAACACTCAGTGTACCTAGTGGCATCCTATACGTGGCTATTGGACTTTGCTATAGTCCCACTAGTGCAAAGACATTTGCAGAGCGCGTCTGCCTGCGTTGCACACTACAACTCATTCTAACCAAGCCATTATACTAGCAAACACTCAGTGTACCTAGTGGCATCCTATACGTGGCTATTGGACTTTGCTATAGTCCCACTAGTGCAAAGACATTTGCAGAGCGCGTCTGCCTGCGTTGCACACTACAACTCATTCTAACCAAGCCATTATACTAGCAAACACTCAGTGTACCTAGTGGCATCCTATACGTGGCTATTGGACTTTGCTATAGTCCCACTAGTGCAAAGACATTTGCAGAGCGCGTCTGCCTGCGTTGCACACTACAACTCATTCTAACCAAGCCATTATACTAGCAAACACTCAGTGTACCTAGTGGCATCCTATACGTGGCTATTGGACTTTGCTATAGTCCCACTAGTGCAAAGACATTTGCAGAGCGCGTCTGCCTGCGTTGCACACTACAACTCATTCTAACCAAGCCATTATACTAGCAAACACTCAGTGTACCTAGTGGCATCCTATACGTGGCTATTGGACTTTGCTATAGTCCCACTAGTGCAAAGACATTTGCAGAGCGCGTCTGCCTGCGTTGCACACTACAACTCATTCTAACCAAGCCATTATACTAGCAAACACTCAGTGTACCTAGTGGCATCCTATACGTGGCTATTGGACTTTGCTATAGTCCCACTAGTGCAAAGACATTTGCAGAGCGCGTCTGCCTGCGTTGCACACTACAACTCATTCTAAACAAGCCATTATACTAGCAAACACTCAGTGTACCTAGTGGCATCCTATACGTGGCTATTGGACTTTGCTATAGTCCCACTAGTGCAAAGACATTTGCAGAGCGCGTCTGCCTGCATTGCACACTACAACTCATTCTAAACAAGCCATTATACTAGCAAACACTCAGTGTACCTAGTGGCATCCTATACGTGGCTATTGGACTTTGCTATAGTCCCACTAGTGCAAAGACATTTGCAGCACGTCTGCCTGCGTTGCACACTCCAACTAATTATAACTAAGTTGCATTGTCAGGGATATTTATTCTTTATTATTCTGCTGTTAATAAAGCTAGACCACCACTGCAATCTTCACCACCTCTCAATTTTTACTACCACATTTTCAGTCCACAATCTTGTCGCAATCAACATGAGTGGCAAAATGACAGATGCTGGTGGAAAGGGGAAGAGGCGTGGTGTAAAAGGCAAAAAAGGTTTTGTCCGTGGGGAAGGTGGCAAAGCTCCATTATCATCTGCTGAAGATAGACCATCTACCAGCAAAAGTAAGATGTCTACTACTTACCGTGGACAATCCGATGTGCTCCCTTTGTTACGGACACGAACAACAGGAACAAAGGTAGATGATGGGCAAAAAAGGAAAATGCTTGAATGGATCTCAAGTGGTCCAACAAGTGCCCTCTCTGCCACTTCAAGTACCGCATCCAAAAAACACCAGTCCTCTGAGTTGTCATCCCAATCAAACTTGCTTTCTCCCAGCTCTGAAGTCTCCATCAGCCCTGCACAGTATGGTGGAACTGAGATGGCTGAGTCTGCAGAGCTGTTCAGTCACACTATAGCCTGGGAATCAGAGGTCTGCTCCCAAGCTACAGTGAGTACAGAACAGGAAATGGTCTGCAGTGATGCCCAGAACCTTTGTGACTCAGATTCAGGCCGTGAGGACCAAGTTTCTGAGCATAATGTTGACCCTTTGTCACAAACTGTAACACCTGTGGTTATAGACAATGAGGAACATACTGATGAAGATGAGACGCAGATACCCGATTGGGATGACAACTTAAATATTCGTTCAGGGCAAGAAGAGGCTCGGTCTGAGGGGGAGGGGAGTGCAAACACAACAATTGATGATGACGTTCTAGATCCCACCTACTGTCAACCCCCAGTCAGGCACTCGAGGAGGTCAACAGAGGCGGTGGAGGAGGATGCAACCGACGACGAAGTTACCTTGCGCCTTCCTGGACAGAGTCGGAGAACTGGTAGCACGTCTACAACTGCATCCTCAGCCACCACTCTGCCTATGAGCATTATTCGTGGTGGATCAACAGGTCGCATGGCCTCTAAGCCTTGCCTAGCCTGGTCCTTTTTTCACATCGAAAAAGATCGCCCAACTCATGTGATATGTAACATTTGTCATGATTCTGTTAGTAGAGGTCAAAACCTCAGCAGTTTGACAACTTCTTCCATGAATCGTCACATGACTAAATATCATAAGTCCCGGTGGGAAGCTCACCGTGCTGCAATGCGGCCTAGTGGAGCGAACCATCCACCGCCCGCCCCTTCCACTGCATCCGCGCGCTCTTCATCTTCTAGGACTGTGGGGACAGCTGCCACACCTGTTTTTCCACGCAAAACTTCCACCACTGTAACCGCAACAGGCAGTTTGCTTGTAAGGTCGTCAGTTGGTTTGGAAGGGGAAACAAGTGAGTGTGTACAGCTCTCTCAGACATCGATAGCACCAACGTTGGATGAAGGCAACATCATGTCTCCGCCTGCACTTTCCTCACAAACCTGCATTTTTCCAGGGACACCCTACTCAACACCGTCTACACACAGCAGCCAGATCTCTGTCCCTCAGATGTGGTCAAATAAAAGGCCACTTCCTCCGACCCATGACAAAGCTAAGAGGTTGACTCTATCCCTCTGTAAGCTGTTGGCTACCGAAATGCTGCCTTTCCGCCTAGTGGACACACAGGATTTTAGAGACCTTATGTCTGTCGCTGTGCCCCAGTACCAGATGCCTAGTCGCCACTACTTCTCTAAGAAAGGTGTGCCCGCGCTACACCAGCATGTCGCACACAACATCACCGCTTCCTTGAGAAACTCTGTGTGTGAACGGGTGCATTTCACCACCGATACTTGGACCAGTAAGCATGGACAGGGACGTTACATGTCGCTGACTGGGCACTGGGTAACTATGGTGATAGATGGTGAAGGGTCTGCTGCACAAGTCTTGCCGTCCCCACGACTTGTGTGTCAATCCTCTGTCTGTCCAAGTTCCGCCACTGCTTCTGCATCCTCCACCTCATCTGGGTCCTCCACCTCCGCCCCAAGCCTGCCTGGTCAGGCCACCAGCGTTCTCACTGCGCAGAAGGAATCACGCACCCCTCATTACTATGCTGGCAGCAGAGCGCAACGGCATCAGGCGGTCTTTAGCTTGACATGTCTTGGTAATAAGAGTCACACAGCTGAGGAGTTGTGGTCAGCTTTGCGGTCCGAGTTTAATAAATGGTTGTCTCCACTCAAACTGCAGCCTGGTAAGGCCGTGTGCGACAATGCTGCAAACCTGGGTGCGGCACTTCGCCTGGGCAAGGTGACACACGTACCTTGTATGGCTCACGTGTTGAACCTTGTCGTGCAGCAATTTTTAACACACTATCCCGGCCTAGATGGCCTTCTGAACAGGGCACGAAAACTGTCAGCTCACTTCCGCCGTTCAAGCGCCGCAGCAGAGCGACTTGCATCGCTCCAGAAGTCTTTCGGCCTGCCGGTTCATCGCCTGAAATGCGATGTGGCGACACGCTGGAATTCAACTCTCCACATGTTACAGCGACTGTGGCAGCACCGCAGAGCCCTGGTGCAATACGTCATGACGTATAGCCTGGGCCAACGAGATGCAGAGGTGGGGCAGATCACCCTGATGGAGTGGTCTCAGATCAAGGACCTATGCACCCTTCTGCACAGTTTCGACATGGCGACGAATATGTTTAGCTCTGACAATGCCATTATCAGCATGACGATTCCAGTCATTTACATGCTGGAGCACACGCTAAACACTATTCGGAGTCAGGGGGTGGGACAACATGAAGGGGAGGAACTACAGGAGGATTCATATGCGCAAGGGACAACAACATCACCAAGGTCCAGACGTTCATCATCACCAACGCAGCAGGCATGGGACCATGGGGGACAGGGATCGACAAGGGCGCATAGTAGCAGGCGAAATGTTGAGCAAGGTGCAGGAGAACATGAAGAAATGGAGGACGAACTGTCCATGGACATGGAAGACTCAGCGGATGAGGGAGACCTTGGTCAAATTTCAGTTGAAAGAGGTTGGGGTCAGATGTCAGAGGAAGAAAGAACGGGTAGCACCTCTATGCCACAAACACAGCATGGACTTGGTCCGCATGGCTGCGCAAGACACATGAGTGCCTTTTTGTTGCACTACCTCCAACATGACAGTCGTATTGTCAAAATTAGAAGTGATGATGACTACTGGATTGCCACACTATTAGATCCCCGGTACAAGTCCAAATTTTGTGACATAATTCCAGCCATAGAAAGGGACGCACGTATGCAGGAGTATCAGCAGAAGCTGTTACTAGATCTTAGCTCGGCTTTTCCACCAAACAACCGTGCAGGTGCAGGGAGTGAATCTCCCAGTTGTAACTTGACAAACATGGGACGGTCTCGTCATCTTCAACAGTCTACCCGTACCAGTAGGACCTTTTCTGGTGCCGGTAACAGCAATTTTATGGAATCTTTTCATAATTTTTTTAGACCCTCTTTTGCAAGGCCACCAGAGACAACAAGTCTGACACATACTCAACGGCTGGAGAGGATGATACAGGAGTATCTCCAAATGAACATCGATGCCATGACTGTGCAACTGGAGCCTTGCTCCTTTTGGGCTTCAAACATAGAAAAATGGCCAGAGCTCTCCAGTTACGCCTTGGAGATTTTGTCGTGTCCAGCTGCCAGCGTTGTCTCTGAACGTGTATTCAGTGCTGCTGGGTGTGTGCTGACAGATAAGCGCACGCGTCTGTCCAGTGACAATGTGGACAGACTGACGTTCATCAAAATGAACAAGTCATGGATCCAGAAGGAATTTACTACCCCTGTGTCATCCTGGGGAGAGTAAATGCTTGTGGATTTGGAATGTGCTTGATGCAAATCAAAACATCCTGTTTGCAACTAGGGCCCAAGTGCTGCCACTGATGTGGTGGGTGTCTGTGTGGCCCAATTTTTGGAAAAAAGGGAGACTCCGCTTGGAGTAACCCTTGCTTGCTGTGTTTTTAAAAGAAGCCAAGATGAACAGAGCTGGGATCAGGAAAGACTTTGCTACCTACCCCGGTGTCATCCTGGGGACGGCTAAGAATAGCGTATTTTTGAATGTGCTTGATGCAAATCAAAACATCCTGTTTGCAACTAGGGCCCAAGTGCTGCCACTGATGTGGTGGGTGTCTGTGTGGCCCAATTTTTGGAAAAAAGGGAGACTCCGCTTGGAGTAATCCTTGCTTGCTGTGTTTTTAAAAGAAGCCAAGATGAACAGAGCTGGGATCAGGAAAGACTTTGCTACCTACCCCGGTGTCATCCTGGGGACGGCTAAGAATAGCGTATTTTTGAATGTGCTTGATGCAAATCAAAACATCCTGTTTGCAACTAGGGCCCAAGTGCTGCCACTGATGTGGTGGGTGTCTGTGTGGCCCAATTTTTGGAAAAAAGGGAGACTCCGCTTGGAGTAACCCTTGCTTGCTGTGTTTTTAAAAGAAGCCAAGATGAACAGAGCTGGGATCAGGAAAGACTTTGCTACCTACCCCGGTGTCATCCTGGGGACGGATAAGAATAGCGTATTTTTGAATGTGCTTGATGCAAATCAAAACATCCTGTTTGCAACTAGGGCCCAAGTGCTGCCACTGATGTGGTGGGTGTCTGTGTGGCCCAATTTTTGGAAAAAAGGGAGACTCCGCTTGGAGTAACCCTTGCTTGCTGTGTTTTTAAAAGAAGCCAAGATGAACAGAGCTGGGATCAGGAAAGACTTTGCTACCTACCCCGGTGTCATCCTGGGGACGGATAAGAATAGCGTATTTTTGAATGTGCTTGATGCAAATCAAAACATCCTGTTTGCAACTAGGGCCCAAGTGCTGCCACTGATGTGGTGGGTGTCTGTGTGGCCCAATTTTTGGAAAAAAGGGAGACTCCGCTTGGAGTAACCCTTGCTTGCTGTGTTTTTAAAAGAAGCCAAGATGAACAGAGCTGGGATCAGGAAAGACTTTGCTACCTACCCCGGTGTCATCCTGGGGACGGATAAGAATGGCGTATTTTTGAATGTGCTTGATGCAAATCTAGCTGTGAAGTGTACAACTGGGGCACAACTGCTGCCACTGAATGGGTGGGTGTGTGTGGGGCCCAATTTTTGGAAAAAAGGGGAGACTCCGCTTGGAGTAACCCTTGCTTACATTGTTTTTAAAAGAAGCCAAGATGAACAAGTCATGGGTCAGCAAAGACTTTGCTACCTACCCCAGTGTCATCCTGGGGACGGCTAAGAATAGCGTATTTTTGAATGTGCTTGATGCAAATCAAAACATCCTGTTTGCAACTAGGGCCCAAGTGCTGCCACTGATGGGGTGGGTGTCTGTGTGGCCCAATTTTTGGAAAAAAGGGAGACTCCGCTTGGAGTAACCCTTGCTTGCTGTGTTTTTAAAAGAAGCCAAGATGAACAGAGCTGGGATCAGGAAAGACTTTGCTACCTACCCCGGTGTCATCCTGGGGACGGATAAGAATAGCGTATTTTTGAATGTGCTTGATGCAAATCAAAACATCCTGTTTGCAACTAGGGCCCAAGTGCTGCCACTGAATGGGTGGGTGTGTGTGGGGCCCAATTTTTGGAAAAAAGGGGAGACTCCGCTTGGAGTAACCCTTGCTTACATTGTTTTTAAAAGAAGCCAAGATGAACAAGTCATGGGTCAGCAAAGACTTTGCTACCTACCCCAGTGTCATCCTGGGGACGGCTAAGAATAGCGTATTTTTGAATGTGCTTGATGCAAATCAAAACATCCTGTTTGCAACTAGGGCCCAAGTGCTGCCACTGATGGGGTGGGTGTCTGTGTGGCCCAATTTTTGGAAAAAAGGGAGACTCCGCTTGGAGTAACCCTTGCTTGCTGTGTTTTTAAAAGAAGCCAAGATGAACAGAGCTGGGATCAGGAAAGACTTTGCTACCTACCCCGGTGTCATCCTGGGGACGGATAAGAATAGCGTATTTTTGAATGTGCTTGATGCAAATCAAAACATCCTGTTTGCAACTAGGGCCCAAGTGCTGCCACTGAATGGGTGGGTGTGTGTGGGGCCCAATTTTTGGAAAAAAGGGGAGACTCCGCTTGGAGTAACCCTTGCTTACATTGTTTTTAAAAGAAGCCAAGATGAACAAGTCATGGGTCAGCAAAGACTTTGCTACCTACCCCAGTGTCATCCTGGGGACGGCTAAGAATAGCGTATTTTTGAATGTGCTTGATGCAAATCAAAACATCCTGTTTGCAACTAGGGCCCAAGTGCTGCCACTGATGGGGTGGGTGTCTGTGTGGCCCAATTTTTGGAAAAAAGGGAGACTCCGCTTGGAGTAACCCTTGCTTGCTGTGTTTTTAAAAGAAGCCAAGATGAACAGAGCTGGGATCAGGAAAGACTTTGCTACCTACCCCGGTGTCATCCTGGGGACGGCTAAGAATAGCGTATTTTTGAATGTGCTTGATGCAAATCAAAACATCCTGTTTGCAACTAGGGCCGAAGTGCTGCCACTGATGGGGTGGGTGTCTGTGTGGCCCAATTTTTGGAAAAAAGGGAGACTCCGCTTGGAGTAACCCTTGCTTGCTGTGTTTTTAAAAGAAGCCAAGATGAACAGAGCTGGGATCAGGAAAGACTTTGCTACCTACCCCGGTGTCATCCTGGGGACGGATAAGAATGGCGTATTTTTGAATGTGCTTGATGCAAATCTAGCTGTGAAGTGTACAACTGGGGCACAACTGCTGCCACTGAATGGGTGGGTGTGTGTGGGGCCCAATTTTTGGAAAAAAGGGGAGACTCCGCTTGGAGTAACCCTTGCTTACATTGTTTTTAAAAGAAGCCAAGATGAACAAGTCATGGGTCAGCAAAGACTTTGCTACCTACCCCAGTGTCATCCTGGGGACGGCTAAGAATAGCGTATTTTTGAATGTGCTTGATGCAAATCAAAACATCCTGTTTGCAACTAGGGCCGAAGTGCTGCCACTGATGGGGTGGGTGTCTGTGTGGCCCAATTTTTGGAAAAAAGGGAGACTCCGCTTGGAGTAACCCTTGCTTGCTGTGTTTTTAAAAGAAGCCAAGATGAACAGAGCTGGGATCAGGAAAGACTTTGCTACCTACCCCGGTGTCATCCTGGGGACGGATAAGAATGGCGTATTTTTGAATGTGCTTGATGCAAATCTAGCTGTGAAGTGTACAACTGGGGCACAACTGCTGCCACTGAAGGGGTGGGTGTGTGGGGCCCAATTTTTGGAAAAAAGGGAGACTCCGCTTGGAGTCACCTTGCGGTGTTTTACATGACTTTAGAAGGGCGTGCCATGCCTATATCTGTGTGTCCTCCTCTTTTTCCTTGTCCAGCTGTTTTGTTTTCGCATGAGTACATGTCCTTGTCACTTTCCCATGTGTTTGTGTTGTGTTGTGAGTTGTTTGTCACCTTTTGGACACCTTTGAGGGTGTTTTCTAGGTGTTTTACTGTGTTTGTGATTGCCTGCCATTGTTTCCTATGGGCTCGAGTTCGGTTCGTCGAACGTTCGACGAGCCGAACTCGAGCCAGACCCCCCGTTCGGCGAACCGCCTCGAGCCGAACCGGGACCGGTTCGCTCATCTCTAGTCTTCAGTAGAGATGGATAGTCGAGCTAGGCTATCAGACGGTCACCTCTGTAGCTGTAGTGTTATTTTTCCTATGGTCCAATGTGTAAATTAAACAAAAAAGTGCACGTTTGTTATGATGTCCAAGATGGGGACCAGGATGTGGACATAATAAAAAATTAGGGAACATGATAGGAGACATTTCTACAATACATATAATCATTCTTATCTATCTAATACGATGACAACAGCTCTCCATACCTGCAGTCCACCACAAGGACCACCCTCTCTAATCCCTGAAAAATGAAATCTAACATTAAGGAATAACGTTTGGAACTCCATTCTATGTCTGAACTGGGTGCAAAAAACCTAAAAAACATCACTATGGGGAGATAAGGTATGCACTCCAGTGACTATGGAAGGGGAATACATGGAATAGCAGAAACTGCTGTGTGAATACTGACATGAAAAATTCAATAGCTATATGTATAGAATGAAATGTGAAAAATGGAACCTGCATTACTGCCATGAATATATGAATAAAGAGAAATTTAGCTACTGAATTGATCAATGCAGAAGAGCCCCAACACTACGCCAAAGTATTTCTCTACGTTGGGGTCCCTAGCTTGTGTGTGTCCTCTCATGCAGTTAAAAAACTTACCGTGTATGGGACGCTGAGACCCAGGCTATATATGCGTATAATGTGGATTGGCAATAGGTGTGTATGGGGAGGGTTCACAAACGAAAAAACTACTAACATTAAGGAATAACGTTTGGAACTCCATTCTATGTCTGAACTGGGTGCAAAAAACCTAAAAAACATCACTATGGGGAGATAAGGTATGCACTCCAGTGACTATGGAAGGGGAATACATGGAATAGCAGAAACTGCTGTGTGAATACTGACATGAAAAATTCAATAGCTATATGTATAGAATGAAATGTGAAAAATGGAACCTGCATTACTGCCATGAATATATGAATAAAGAGAAATTTAGCTACTGAATTGATCAATGCAGAAGAGCCCCAACACTACGCCAAAGTATTTCTCTACGTTGGGGTCCCTAGCTTGTGTGTGTCCTCTCATGCAGTTAAAAAACTTACCGTGTATGGGACGCTGAGACCCAGGCTATATATGCGTATAATGTGGATTGGCAATAGGTGTGTATGGGGAGGGTTCACAAACGAAAAAACTACTAACATTAAGGAATAACGTTTGGAACTCCATTCTATGTCTGAACTGGGTGCAAAAAACCTAAAAAACATCACTATGGGGAGATAAGGTATGCACTCCAGTGACTATGGAAGGGGAATACATGGAATAGCAGAAACTGCTGTGTGAATACTGACATGAAAAATTCAATAGCTATATGTATAGAATGAAATGTGAAAAATGGAACCTGCATTACTGCCATGAATATATGAATAAAGAGAAATTTAGCTACTGAATTGATCAATGCAGAAGAGCCCCAACACTACGCCAAAGTATTTCTCTACGTTGGGGTCCCTAGCTTGTGTGTGTCCTCTCATGCAGTTAAAAAACTTACCGTGTATGGGACGCTGAGACCCAGGCTATATATGCGTATAATGTGGATTGGCAATAGGTGTGTATGGGGAGGGTTCACAAACGAAAAAACTACTAACATTAAGGAATAACGTTTGGAACTCCATTCTATGTCTGAACTGGGTGCAAAAAACCTAAAAAACATCACTATGGGGAGATAAGGTATGCACTCCAGTGACTATGGAAGGGGAATACATGGAATAGCAGAAACTGCTGTGTGAATACTGACATGAAAAATTCAATAGCTATATGTATAGAATGAAATGTGAAAAATGGAACCTGCATTACTGCCATGAATATATGAATAAAGAGAAATTTAGCTACTGAATTGATCAATGCAGAAGAGCCCCAACACTACGCCAAAGTATTTCTCTACGTTGGGGTCCCTAGCTTGTGTGTGTCCTCTCATGCAGTTAAAAAACTTACCGTGTATGGGACGCTGAGACCCAGGCTATATATGCGTATAATGTGGATTGGCAATAGGTGTGTATGGGGAGGGTTCACAAACGAAAAAACTACTAACATTAAGGAATAACGTTTGGAACTCCATTCTATGTCTGAACTGGGTGCAAAAAACCTAAAAAACATCACTATGGGGAGATAAGGTATGCACTCCAGTGACTATGGAAGGGGAATACATGGAATAGCAGAAACTGCTGTGTGAATACTGACATGAAAAATTCAATAGCTATATGTATAGAATGAAATGTGAAAAATGGAACCTGCATTACTGCCATGAATATATGAATAAAGAGAAATTTAGCTACTGAATTGATCAATGCAGAAGAGCCCCAACACTACGCCAAAGTATTTCTCTACGTTGGGGTCCCTAGCTTGTGTGTGTCCTCTCATGCAGTTAAAAAACTTACCGTGTATGGGACGCTGAGACCCAGGCTATATATGCGTATAATGTGGATTGGCAATAGGTGTGTATGGGGAGGGTTCACAAACGAAAAAACTACTAACATTAAGGAATAACGTTTGGAACTCCATTCTATGTCTGAACTGGGTGCAAAAAACCTAAAAAACATCACTATGGGGAGATAAGGTATGCACTCCAGTGACTATGGAAGGGGAATACATGGAATAGCAGAAACTGCTGTGTGAATACTGACATGAAAAATTCAATAGCTATATGTATAGAATGAAATGTGAAAAATGGAACCTGCATTACTGCCATGTATTCCCCTTCCATAGTCACTGGAGTGCATACCTTATCTCCCCATAGTGATGTTTTTTAGGTTTTTTGCACCCAGTTCAGACATAGAATGGAGTTCCAAACGTTATTCCTTAATGTTAGTAGTTTTTTCGTTTGTGAACCCTCCCCATACACACCTATTGCCAATCCACATTATACGCATATATAGCCTGGGTCTCAGCGTCCCATACACGGTAAGTTTTTTAACTGCATGAGAGGACACACACAAGCTAGGGACCCCAACGTAGAGAAATACTTTGGCGTAATGTTGGGGCTCTTCTGCATTGATCAATTCAGTAGCTAAATTTCTCTTTATTCATATATTCATGGCAGTAATGCAGGTTCCATTTTTCACATTTCATTCTATACATATAGCTATTGAATTTTTCATGTCAGTATTCACACAGCAGTTTCTGCTATTCCATGTATTCCCCTTCCATAGTCACTGGAGTGCATACCTTATCTCCCCATAGTGATGTTTTTTAGGTTTTTTGCACCCAGTTCAGACATAGAATGGAGTTCCAAACGTTATTCCTTAATGTTAGTAGTTTTTTCGTTTGTGAACCCTCCCCATACACACCTATTGCCAATCCACATTATACGCATATATAGCCTGGGTCTCAGCGTCCCATACACGGTAAGTTTTTTAACTGCATGAGAGGACACACACAAGCTAGGGACCCCAACGTAGAGAAATACTTTGGCGTAGTGTTGGGGCTCTTCTGCATTGATCAATTCAGTAGCTAAATTTCTCTTTATTCATATATTCATGGCAGTAATGCAGGTTCCATTTTTCACATTTCATTCTATACATATAGCTATTGAATTTTTCATGTCAGTATTCACACAGCAGTTTCTGCTATTCCATGTATTCCCCTTCCATAGTCACTGGAGTGCATACCTTATCTCCCCATAGTGATGTTTTTTAGGTTTTTTGCACCCAGTTCAGACATAGAATGGAGTTCCAAACGTTATTCCTTAATGTTAGTAGTTTTTTCGTTTGTGAACCCTCCCCATACACACCTATTGCCAATCCACATTATACGCATATATAGCCTGGGTCTCAGCGTCCCATACACGGTAAGTTTTTTAACTGCATGAGAGGACACACACAAGCTAGGGACCCCAACGTAGAGAAATACTTTGGCGTAGTGTTGGGGCTCTTCTGCATTGATCAATTCAGTAGCTAAATTTCTCTTTATTCATATATTCATGGCAGTAATGCAGGTTCCATTTTTCACATTTCATTCTATACATATAGCTATTGAATTTTTCATGTCAGTATTCACACAGCAGTTTCTGCTATTCCATGTATTCCCCTTCCATAGTCACTGGAGTGCATACCTTATCTCCCCATAGTGATGTTTTTTAGGTTTTTTGCACCCAGTTCAGACATAGAATGGAGTTCCAAACGTTATTCCTTAATGTTAGTAGTTTTTTCGTTTGTGAACCCTCCCCATACACACCTATTGCCAATCCACATTATACGCATATATAGCCTGGGTCTCAGCGTCCCATACACGGTAAGTTTTTTAACTGCATGAGAGGACACACACAAGCTAGGGACCCCAACGTAGAGAAATACTTTGGCGTAGTGTTGGGGCTCTTCTGCATTGATCAATTCAGTAGCTAAATTTCTCTTTATTCATATATTCATGGCAGTAATGCAGGTTCCATTTTTCACATTTCATTCTATACATATAGCTATTGAATTTTTCATGTCAGTATTCACACAGCAGTTTCTGCTATTCCATGTATTCCCCTTCCATAGTCACTGGAGTGCATACCTTATCTCCCCATAGTGATGTTTTTTAGTTTTTTTGCACCCAGTTCAGACATAGAATGGAGTTCCAAACGTTATTCCTTAATGTTAGTAGTTTTTTCGTTTGTGAACCCTCCCCATACACACCTATTGCCAATCCACATTATACGCATATATAGCCTGGGTCTCAGCGTCCCATACACGGTAAGTTTTTTAACTGCATGAGAGGACACACACAAGCTAGGGACCCCAACGTAGAGAAATACTTTGGCGTAGTGTTGGGGCTCTTCTGCATTGATCAATTCAGTAGCTAAATTTCTCTTTATTCATATATTCATGGCAGTAATGCAGGTTCCATTTTTCACATTTCATTCTATACATATAGCTATTGAATTTTTCATGTCAGTATTCACACAGCAGTTTCTGCTATTCCATGTATTCCCCTTCCATAGTCACTGGAGTGCATACCTTATCTCCCCATAGTGATGTTTTTTAGGTTTTTTGCACCCAGTTCAGACATAGAATGGAGTTCCAAACGTTATTCCTTAATGTTAGTAGTTTTTTCGTTTGTGAACCCTCCCCATACACACCTATTGCCAATCCACATTATACGCATATATAGCCTGGGTCTCAGCGTCCCATACACGGTAAGTTTTTTAACTGCATGAGAGGACACACACAAGCTAGGGACCCCAACGTAGAGAAATACTTTGGCGTAGTGTTGGGGCTCTTCTGCATTGATCAATTCAGTAGCTAAATTTCTCTTTATTCATATATTCATGGCAGTAATGCAGGTTCCATTTTTCACATTTCATTCTATACATATAGCTATTGAATTTTTCATGTCAGTATTCACACAGCAGTTTCTGCTATTCCATGTATTCCCCTTCCATAGTCACTGGAGTGCATACCTTATCTCCCCATAGTGATGTTTTTTAGGTTTTTTGCACCCAGTTCAGACATAGAATGGAGTTCCAAACGTTATTCCTTAATGTTAGTAGTTTTTTCGTTTGTGAACCCTCCCCATACACACCTATTGCCAATCCACATTATACGCATATATAGCCTGGGTCTCAGCGTCCCATACACGGTAAGTTTTTTAACTGCATGAGAGGACACACACAAGCTAGGGACCCCAACGTAGAGAAATACTTTGGCGTAGTGTTGGGGCTCTTCTGCATTGATCAATTCAGTAGCTAAATTTCTCTTTATTCATATATTCATGGCAGTAATGCAGGTTCCATTTTTCACATTTCATTCTATACATATAGCTATTGAATTTTTCATGTCAGTATTCACACAGCAGTTTCTGCTATTCCATGTATTCCCCTTCCATAGTCACTGGAGTGCATACCTTATCTCCCCATAGTGATGTTTTTTAGGTTTTTTGCACCCAGTTCAGACATAGAATGGAGTTCCAAACGTTATTCCTTAATGTTAGTAGTTTTTTCGTTTGTGAACCCTCCCCATACACACCTATTGCCAATCCACATTATACGCATATATAGCCTGGGTCTCAGCGTCCCATACACGGTAAGTTTTTTAACTGCATGAGAGGACACACACAAGCTAGGGACCCCAACGTAGAGAAATACTTTGGCGTAGTGTTGGGGCTCTTCTGCATTGATCAATTCAGTAGCTAAATTTCTCTTTATTCATATATTCATGGCAGTAATGCAGGTTCCATTTTTCACATTTCATTCTATACATATAGCTATTGAATTTTTCATGTCAGTATTCACACAGCAGTTTCTGCTATTCCATGTATTCCCCTTCCATAGTCACTGGAGTGCATACCTTATCTCCCCATATTGAAAAATGAAATCATCCTCAGTGACGAAGAGAGGGGGCCAAGCGCCCCCCATGGTACCAGAGCATTGACTCTTCTAAGAGTCCTAAGAGTCCTGCTCACACTGATGGGGTGAAGCTGTGGGACCCTATTTTCAGAGATGATGTCCTCCACCCAACTCTCAAAAAGCTGAAAGGGTCTTCAGTAGAGATGGGTAGTCGAGCTGGGCTATCAGACGGTCACCTCTGTAGCTGTAGTGTCATTTTTCCTATGGTCCAATGTGTAAATTAAACAAAAAAGTGCACGTTTGTTATGATGTCCAAGATGGGGACCAGGATGTGGACATAATAAGAAATTAGGGAACATGATAGGAGACATTTCTACAATACATATAATCATTCTTATCTATCTAATACGATGACAACAGCTCTCCATACCTGCAGTCCACCACAAGGACCACCCTCTCTAATCCCTGAAAAATGAAATCATCCTCAGGGACGAAGAGAGGGGGCTAAGCGCCCCCCATGGTTTTAGAGCATTGACTCTTCTAAGAGTCCTAAGAGTCCTGCTTACACTGATGGGGTGCAGCTGTGGGACCCTATTTTCAGAGATGATGTCCTCCACCCAACTCTCAAAAAGCTGAAAGGGTCTTCAGTAGAGATGGATAGTCGAGCTGGGCTATCAGACGGTCACCTCTGTAGCTGTAGTGTCATTTTTCCTATGGTCCAATGTGTAAATTAAACAAAAAAGTGCACGTTTGTTATGATGTCCAAGATGGGGACCAGGATGTGGACATAATAAGAAATTAGGGAACATGATAGGAGACATTTCTACAATACATATAATCATTCTTATCTATCTAATACGATGACAACAGCTCTCCATACCTGCAGTCCACCACAAGGACCACCCTCTCTAATCCCTGAAAAATGAAATCATCCTCAGGGACGAAGAGAGGGGGCTAAGCGCCCCCCATGGTTTTAGAGCATTGACTCTTCTAAGAGTCCTAAGAGTCCTGCTTACACTGATGGGGTGCAGCTGTGGGACCCTATTTTCAGAGATGATGTCCTCCACCCAACTCTCAAAAAGCTGAAAGGGTCTTCAGTAGAGATGGATAGTCGAGCTGGGCTATCAGACGGTCACCTCTGTAGCTGTAGTGTCATTTTTCCTATGGTCCAATTTTTAAATTAAACAAAAAAGTGCACGTTTGTTATGATGTCCAAGATGGGGACCAGGATGTGGACATAATAAAAAATTAGGGAACATGATAGGAGACATTTCTACAATACATATAATCATTCTTATCTATCTAATACGATCACAACAGCTCTCCATACCTGCAGTCCACCACAAGGACCACTCTCTCTAATCCCTGAAAAATGAAATCATCCTCAGTGACGAAGAGAGGGGGCTAAGCGCCCCCCATGGTCTCAGAGCATTGACTCTTCTAAGAGTCCTAAGATTCCTGCTCACACTGATGGGGTGCAGCTGTGGGACCCTATTTTCAGAGATGATGTCCTCCACCCAACTCTCAAAAAGCTGAAAGGGTCTTCAGTAGAGATGGATAGTCGAGCTGGGCTATCAGACGGTCACCGCTGTAGCTGTAGTGTCATTTTTCCTATGGTCCAATGTGTAAATTAAACAAAAAAGTGCACGTTTGTTATGATGTCCAAGATGGGGACCAGGATGTGGACATTGCAGGCAGATGTGTTCTGCAAATGTCTTGGCACTAGTGGGACTATAGCAAAGTCCAATAGCCACGTATAGGATGCCACTAGGTACACTGAGTGTGTGCTAGTATAATGGCTTAGTTATAATTAGTTGGAGTGTGCAACGCAGGCAGATGCGCTCTGCAAATGTCTTGGCACTAGTGGGACTATAGCAAAGTCCAATAGCCACGTATAGGATGCCACTAGGTACACTGAGTGTGTGCTAGTATAATGGCTTAGTTATAATTAGTTGGAGTGTGCAACGCAGGCAGATGCGTTCTGCAAATGTCTTGGCACTAGTGGGACTAAAGCAAAGTCCAATAGCCACGTATAGGATGCCACTAGGTACACTGAGTGTTTGCTAGTATAATGGCTTAGTTATAATTAGTTGGAGTGTGCAACGCAGGCAGACGTGCTGCAAATGTCTTGGCACTAGTGGGACTATAGCAAAGTCCAATAGCCACGTATAGGATGCCACTAGGTACACTGAGTGTGTGCTAGTATAATGGCTTAGTTATAATTAGTTGGAGTGTGCAACGCAGGCAGACGTGCTGCAAATGTCTTGGCACTAGTGGGACTATAGCAAAGTCCAATAGCCACGTATAGGATGCCACTAGGTACACTGAGTGTGTGCTAGTATAATGGCTTAGTTATAATTAGTTGGAGTGTGCAACGCAGGCAGACGTGCTGCAAATGTCTTGGCACTAGTGGGACTATAGCAAAGTCCAATAGCCACGTATAGGATGCCACTAGGTACACTGAGTGTGTGCTAGTATAATGGCTTAGTTATAATTAGTTGGAGTGTGCAACGCAGGCAGACGTGCTGCAAATGTCTTGGCACTAGTGGGACTATAGCAAAGTCCAATAGCCACGTATAGGATGCCACTAGGTACACTGAGTGTGTGCTAGTATAATGGCTTAGTTATAATTAGTTGGAGTGTGCAACGCAGGCAGATGCGCTCTGCAAATGTCTTGGCACTAGTGGGACTATAGCAAAGTCCAATAGCCACGTATAGGATGCCACTAGGTACACTGAGTGTGTGCTAGTATAATGGCTTAGTTATAATTAGTTGGAGTGTGCAACGCAGGCAGATGCGTTCTGCAAATGTCTTGGCACTAGTGGGACTAAAGCAAAGTCCAATAGCCACGTATAGGATGCCACTAGGTACACTGAGTGTTTGCTAGTATAATGGCTTAGTTATAATTAGTTGGAGTGTGCAACGCAGGCAGACGTGCTGCAAATGTCTTGGCACTAGTGGGACTATAGCAAAGTCCAATAGCCACGTATAGGATGCCACTAGGTACACTGAGTGTGTGCTAGTATAATGGCTTAGTTATAATTAGTTGGAGTGTGCAACGCAGGCAGACGTGCTGCAAATGTCTTGGCACTAGTGGGACTATAGCAAAGTCCAATAGCCACGTATAGGATGCCACTAGGTACACTGAGTGTGTGCTAGTATAATGGCTTAGTTATAATTAGTTGGAGTGTGCAACGCAGGCAGATGCGCTCTGCAAATGTCTTGGCACTAGTGGGACTATAGCAAAGTCCAATAGCCACGTATAGGATGCCACTAGGTACACTGAGTGTGTGCTAGTATAATGGCTTAGTTATAATTAGTTGGAGTGTGCAACGCAGGCAGATGCGTTCTGCAAATGTCTTGGCACTAGTGGGACTAAAGCAAAGTCCAATAGCCACGTATAGGATGCCACTAGGTACACTGAGTGTTTGCTAGTATAATGGCTTAGTTATAATTAGTTGGAGTGTGCAACGCAGGCAGACGTGCTGCAAATGTCTTGGCACTAGTGGGACTATAGCAAAGTCCAATAGCCACGTATAGGATGCCACTAGGTACACTGAGTGTGTGCTAGTATAATGGCTTAGTTATAATTAGTTGGAGTGTGCAACGCAGGCAGACGTGCTGCAAATGTCTTGGCACTAGTGGGACTATAGCAAAGTCCAATAGCCACGTATAGGATGCCACTAGGTACACTGAGTGTGTGCTAGTATAATGGCTTAGTTATAATTAGTTGGAGTGTGCAACGCAGGCAGACGTGCTGCAAATGTCTTGGCACTAGTGGGACTATAGCAAAGTCCAATAGCCACGTATAGGATGCCACTAGGTACACTGAGTGTGTGCTAGTATAATGGCTTAGTTATAATTAGTTGGAGTGTGCAACGCAGGCAGACGTGCTGCAAATGTCTTGTCACTAGTGGGACTATAGCAAAGTCCAATAGCCACGTATAGGATGCCACTAGGTACACTGAGTGTGTGCTAGTATAATGGCTTAGTTATAATTAGTTGGAGTGTGCAACGCAGGCAGATGCGTTCTGCAAATGTCTTGGCACTAGTGGGACTATAGCAAAGTCCAATAGCCACGTTTAGGATGCCACTAGGTACACTGAGTGTTTGCTAGTAAAATGGCTTAGTTATAATGAGTTGGAGTGTGCAATGCAGGCAGACGCGCTCTGCAAATGTCTTTGCACTAGTGTGACTATAGCAAAGTCCAATAGCCACGTATAGGATGCCACTAGGTACACTGAGTGTTTGCTAGTATAATGGCTTAGTTATAATGAGTTGGAGTGTGCAATGCAGGTAGAGGTGCTGCAAATGTCTTTGCACTAGTGTGACTATAGCAAAGTCCAATAGCCACGTTTAGGATGCCACTAGGTACACTGAGTGTTTGCTAGTAAAATGGCTTAGTTATAATGAGTTGGAGTGTGCAATGCAGGCAGACGCGCTCTGCAAATGTCTTTGCACTAGTGGGACTAAACAACAGTCCAATAGCCACGTATAGGATGCCACTAGGTACACTGAGTGTGTGCTAGTATAATGGCTTAGTTATAATTAGTTGGAGTGTGCAACGCAGGCAGATGCGTTCTGCAAATGTCTTGGCACTAGTGGGACTATAGCAAAGTCCAATAGCCACGTATAGGATGCCACTAGGTACACTGAGTGTTTGCTAGTATAATGGCTTAGTTATAATTAGTTGGAGTGTGCAACGCAGGCAGATGCGCTCTGCAAATGTCTTGCCACTAGTGTGACTATAGCAAAGTCCAATAGCCACGTATAGGATGCCACTAGGTACACTGAGTGTTTGCTAGTATAATGGCTTAGTTATAATTAGTTGGAGTGTGCAACGCAGGCAGATGCGCTCTGCAAATGTCTTGGCACTAGTGGGACTATAGCAAAGTCCAATAGCCACGTATAGGATGCCACTAGGTACACTGAGTGTTTGCTAGTATAATGGCTTAGTTATAATTAGTTGGAGTGTGCAACGCAGGCAGACGTGCTGCAAATGTCTTGGCACTAGTGGGACTATAGCAAAGTCCAATAGCCACGTATAGGATGCCACTAGGTACACTGAGTGTTTGCTAGTATAATGGCTTAGTTATAATGAGTTGGAGTGTGCAATGCAGGCAGACGCGCTCTGCAAATGCCTTTGCACTAGTGTGACTATAGCAAAGTCCAATAGCCACGTATAGGATTCCACTAGGTACACTGAGTGTTTGCTAGTATAATGGCTTAGTTATAATGAGTTGGAGTGTGCAATGCAGGTAGAGGTGCTGCAAATGTCTTTGCACTAGTGTGACTATAGCAAAGTCCAATAGCCACGTTTAGGATGCCACTAGGTACACTGAGTGTTTGCTAGTAAAATGGCTTAGTTATAATAAGTTGGAGTGTGCAACGCAGGCAGACGCGCTCTGCAAATGTCTTTGCACTAGTGGGACTAAACAACAGTCCAATAGCCACGTATAGGATGCCACTAGGTACACTGAGTGTGTGCTAGTATAATGGCTTAGTTATAATTAGTTGGAGTGTGCAACGCAGGCAGATGCGTTCTGCAAATGTCTTGGCACTAGTGGGACTATAGCAAAGTCCAATAGCCACGTATAGGATGCCACTAGGTACACTGAGTGTTTGCTAGTATAATGGCTTAGTTATAATTAGTTGGAGTGTGCAACGCAGGCAGATGCGCTCTGCAAATGTCTTGCCACTAGTGTGACTATAGCAAAGTCCAATAGCCACGTATAGGATGCCACTAGGTACACTGAGTGTTTGCTAGTATAATGGCTTAGTTATAATTAGTTGGAGTGTGCAACGCAGGCAGATGCGCTCTGCAAATGTCTTGGCACTAGTGGGACTATAGCAAAGTCCAATAGCCACGTATAGGATGCCACTAGGTACACTGAGTGTTTGCTAGTATAATGGCTTAGTTATAATTAGTTGGAGTATGCAACGCAGGCAGACGTGCTGCAAATGTCTTGGCACTAGTGGGACTATAGCAAAGTCCAATAGCCACGTATAGGATGCCACTAGGTACACTGAGTGTTTGCTAGTATAATGGCTTAGTTATAATTAGTTGGAGTGTGCAACGCAGGCAGATGCGCTCTGCAAATGTCTTGGCACTAGTGGGACTATAGCAAAGTCCAATAGCCACGTATAGGATGCCACTAGGTACACTGAGTGTGTGCTAGTATAATGGCTTAGTTATAATTAGTTGGAGTGTGCAACGCAGGCAGATGCGTTCTGCAAATGTCTTGGCACTAGTGGGACTAAAGCAAAGTCCAATAGCCACAGATAGGATGCCACTAGGTACACTGAGTGTTTGCTAGTATAATGGCTTAGTTATCAGTTGGAGTGTGCAGAGGACAAGAGGGTACAGTGGCAGGATTGTGGTGCTCTGGGTAAAGGAATGGAAGCCTGCCTTTCTATTCCCTCCTAATAGGGAAATGCAGGGAGGAAATCCCTGACCTTGGCTGCACAGACGCTGATGCTGTTTTCAGGACCTGTCACCTTAACTCTGACCCTGCCGGTTTGAGCCCTTAAAAGGACTGCTAGAAAGTGCTATCCCTATGCTGTCCAGCGCTGTGTATGGAGCGCATACAGCTGTATCAGCGATAGGACTCAGGAAGGAGCTGCGACAGTGATGTCTGACACCAAGGACGCAGAAGAGATAATGGCGTCCTGGAGGAAAATGTCCGGTTTTATAATGCAGGGACATGTGACATGCAGATCCTATCACACATGCCGTTGCTTCTCTGGCTCAAAGTCCACTTAGCTGTGTGTGTGTCTGTGATTGGCTGACATGCTGGCCCGCCCCACAAGACGCGCGCGCTTAGGGAAGGAAGACAAGAAAAAAAAAAAAAAAAATGGCGAGCGCCATTATAGAAACAGCAGTGATCTGAAGGCGCTGTTCACGCACACTATACACTGAAATGTGATAATAGTTTGATTCACAGAGTGACTTACACTATTACAGCAGAAACCAAGCTATGATTTAGCTGTTTTTTGGCTGCTAGAACCATTCTCGAACGTTTCTAGAACTATCGAGCTTTTGCAAAAAACTCGAGTTCTAGTTCGATCTAGAACATGCCCCAAAATCACTCGAGCCTAGAACTGGAGAACCACGAACCACGAACCGCGCTCAACTCTACTCATAGGCAACACAGTCAATTGAACTAGGCAATTACATGCTGCCATATAAACTCCATGTGCTTTGCCTCAGAGTCGAACCCACAACCTCTCACAGCTTAAGCAAAGAGACTACAACTACACCAACACAGAGAAGTAGGTGAATGACTCTACATTAATTCACATAATCCTAGTGACTGCGAACACAACATGGCCAAACAAAAGCAAAAGACAGTACCTGGCCTATCAATCCAATTGAAACTCATAGGCAACATAGTCCATTGGACTAGGCAATAACATGCAGCCATACAAAGTCAATGGGCCTTGCCTCAAAGTCTAACTCACAACCTCTCGCAGCTCAAGCAAAGAGCCTACCACTACACCAACACAGAGAAATGTGAACCTGACTCTACATTAATTCACATAATCCTAGTGACTGCGAACACAACATGGCCAAACATAAGCAAAAGGCAGTACCTGGCCTATCAATCCAGTGGGAACTCATAGGCAACACAGTCAATTGAACTACGCAATAACATGCAGCCATACAAAGTCAATGGGCCTTGCCTCAAAGTCTAACTCACAACCTCTCGCAGCTCAAGCAAAGAGCCTACCCCTAAACCAACACAGAGAAGTGGGAAACTGATTCTACATTAATTCACATAATCCTACCGACTGCGCACACAACACGGCCAAACAAAAGACAATACCTGGCCTATCAATTCAATGGAAACTCATAGGCAACACAGTCCATTGGACTAGGCAATTACATGGAGACATACAAAGTCCATGGGCTTTGCCTAAAAGTCAAACCCACAACTTCTCGCAGCCCAAGCAAAGAGCCTACCACTACACCAACACAGAGAAGTTGGTAACTGAGTTTACATTAATTCACATAATCCTAGTGACTGCGCACACAACATGGCCAAACAAAAGCAAAAGACAGTACCTGGCCTATCAATCCAATGGAAAATCATAGGCAACACAGTCCATTGGACTAGACAATTACATGGAGACATACAAAGTCCATGGGCCTTTCCTCAGAGTCAAACCCACAACCTCTCGCAGCCAAGCAAAGAGCCTACCACTACACCAACACAGAGAAGTGGGAAACTGATTCTACATTAATTCACATAATCCTACCGACTGCGCACACAACATGGCCAAACAAAAGACAATACCTGGCCTATCAATCCAATGGAAACTCATAGGCGACACAGTCCATTAGACTAGGCAAATACATGCAGCCATATAAAGTTCATGGGCCTTGCCTCAGAGTCAACCCCACATCCTCTTGGAGAACAAGCAAAGAGCCTACCACTAAACCAACACAGAGAAGTTGGAAACCGACTCTACATTAATTCACATAATCCTAGTGACTGCGCACACAACATGGCCAAACAAAAGCAAAAGACATTACCTGGCCTATCAATCCAATGTAAACTCATAGGTAACACAGTACATTACTAGGATTATGTGAATTAATGTAGAGTCCGGTTCACATTTCTCTGTGTTGGTGTAGTGGTAGGCTCTTTGCTTGAGCTGCGAGAGGTTGTGAGTTAGACTTTGAGGCATGGCCCATGGACTTTGTATGGCTGCATGTTATTGCCTAGTCCAATGGACTATGTTGCCTATGAGTTTCAATTGGATTGATAGGCCAGGTACTGTCTTTTGCTTTTGTTTGGCCATGTTGTGTTCGCAGTCACTAGGATTATGTGAATTAATGTAGAGTCATTCACCTACTTCTCTGTGTTGGTGTAGTTGTAGTCTCTTTGTTGCTTATGAGTTTCAATTTGATTGATAGGCCAGGTACTGTCTTTTGCTTTTGTTTGGCCATGTTATGTGCGCAGTCACTAGGATTATGTAAATTAATGTAGAGTCATTCACCTACTTCTCTGTGTTGGTGTAGTGGTAGTCTCTTTGCTTAAACTGCGAGAGGTTGTGGGTTCGACTCTGAGGCAAAGCCCATGGAGTTTGTATGGCAGCATGTAATTGCCTAGTTCAATTGACTGTGTTGCCTATGAGTTTCCATTGAATTGATAGGCCAGGTATTGTCTTTTGTTTGGCCATGTTGTGTGCGCAGTCACTAGGATTATGTGAACTAATGTAAACTCAGTTTCCAACTTCTCTGTGTTGGTGTAATCGTAGGCTATTTCCTTGGGCTGCGAGAAATTGTGGGTTTGACTCTGAGGCAAAGCCCATGGACTTTGTATGGCTGCATGTAATTGCCAAGTCCAATGGACTGTGTTGCCTAAGAGTTTCCTTTGAATTGATAGGCCAGGTATTGTCTTTTGTTTGGCCATGTTGTGTGCGCAGTCGGTAGGATTATTTGAATTAATGTAGAATCAGTTTCCCACTTCTCTGTGTTGGTGTAGTGGTAGGCTCTTTGCTTGGGCTGCGAGAGGTTGTGGGTTCGACTCTAATGCAAGGCCCATGGACTTTGTATGTCTCCATGTAATTGTCTAGTCCAATGGACTGTGTTGCCTATGAGTTTCCATTGGTTTGATTGGCCAGGTACTGTCTTTTGCTTTTGTTTGGCCATGTTATGTGCGCAGTCACTAGGATTATGTGAATTAATGAATAATTGGTTTTCCACTTCTCTGTGTTGGTGTATTAGTAGGCTCTTTCCTTGGGCTACGAGAGGGTGTGGGTTCGACTCTGGGGCAAAGCCAATGGGCTTTGTATGGCTGCATGTAATTACCTAGTCCAATGTACTGTGTTAGCTTTGAGTTTCCATTGGATTAATAGGCCAGGTGGTGTCTTTTGCTTTTGTTTTGCCATGTTGTGTGCGCAGTCACTAGGATTCTGTGAAGTAATGTAGAGTTTGTTTCCAACTTCTCTGTGTTGGTTTAGTGGTAGGCTCTTTGCTTGTTCTCCAAGAGGTTGTGGGTTCAACTCTGAGGCAAGGCCCATTAACTTTGTATGGCTGCGTATATTTGCTTAGTCTAATGGACTATGTTGCCTATGATTTCATTGGATTGATAGGCCAGATAATGTCTTTTGCATTTGTTTGGCCATGTTGTGTGCGCAGTCTCTAGGATTATGTGAATTAATGTAGAGTCCTTTACCTACTTCTCTGTGTTGGTGTAGTGGTAGTCTTTTAGCTTAAGCTGCGAAAGGTTGTTGGTTCGACTTTGAGGCAAGGCCCATGGAGTTTGTATGGATGCATGTAATTGCCTATTTCAGTTGACTGTGTTACCTATGAGTTCCTATTGGATTGATAGGCCAGGTACTACCTTTTGCTTTTGTTTGGATATGTTGTGTGCGCAGTCACTAGGATTATGTGAACTAATGTAAACTCAGTTTTCAACTTCTCTGTGTTGGTGTAGTGGTAGGCTCTTTTCTTGGGCTGCGAGAAAATGTGGGTTTGACTCTGAGGCAAAGCCCATAGACTTTGTATGGCTGCATGTAATTGCCTAGTCCAATGGACTGTGTTGCCTATGCGTTTTCATTGGACTGATAGGCCAGGTATTGTCTTTTGTTTGGTTATGTTGTGTGCGAAGTCGGTAGGATTATGTGAATTAATGTAGAATCAGTTTCCCACTTCTCTGTGTTGGTGTAGTGGAAGGCGCTTTGCTTGGCTGCGAGAAGTTGTGGGTTTGACTCTGAGGCAAGGCCCATGGACTTTGTATGGCTGCATGTAATTGCCTAGTTCAATGGACTGTGTTGCCTATGAGTTTCCATTGGCTTGATAGGCCAGGTAATGTCTTTTGCTTCTGTTTGGCCATGTTGTGTGCGCAGTCACTAGGATTATGTGAATTAATGTAGATGCAGCTTCCTACTTCTTTGTGTTGGTGTGGTTGTAGGCTCTTTGCTTGTTCTGCCAGAGGTTGTGGGATAGACTCTGAGGCAAGGCCCATGGACTCTGTATGGCTGCATGTAATTGCCTAGTCCAATGGATGGGGTTGCCTCTGAGTTTCCATTGGATTGATAGGCCAGGTACTGTCTTTTGCTTTTGTTTGGCCATGTTGTGTGCGCAGTCACTAGGATTATTTGAGTTAATGTAGAGTCGGTTTTACACTTCTCCGTGTTGCTGTAGTGGTAGGCTTTTTTCTTGGGCTGCGAGAGGTTGTGAGTTCGACTCTGAGGCAAGGCCCATGGACTTTTTATGGCTGCATGTAATTGCATAGTCCAATGGACTGTGTTACCTATGAGATTCCATTGGATTGATAGGCCAGGTATTGACTTTTGCTTTCGTTTGGCCATGTTGTGTGCGCAGTCACTAGGTTTATGTGAATTAATGTAGAGTCAGGTTCACATTTCTCTGTGTTGGTGTAGTAGTAGGCTCTTTGCTTGAGCTGCGAGAGGTTGTGAGTTCAACTTTGAGGCAAGGCCCATGGACATTGTATGGCTGCATGTTATTGCCTAGTCCAATGGACTATGTTGCTTATGAGCTTCAATTGGATTGATAGGCCAGATACTGTCGGGGCACGTTTTGCTCGGGTTCCATCCCCATATCATGGGTGAGTGCAGTACAGGGACATATTAGATTTAGTTGTATTTGAGGTCTGTCACCTGTTTTGACATGTTTTATGCCTGGTTCATGGTCTGACTCTGTGGTCATATGACTGTCTACTGTTGTTATCCTTGTGTGTGCCTACTAATTTTAGGGTGCACACTTGGATACATCGGAGAGTGTATTGTTTTTACTGTCCGGAGTCTCCCTTAGACCATGTCCCTCTTTTGTTACTATCTTGTTATACTGCCCCCCTGACGGGATATGGATCCTTGGTCTGTTATGCTTCAGTGACATCTCCTGTCGAACCTGATCTGTATGTAATATGTCTGTTTATGTCTTTATGTCACTTTTTGCTACTTATATGAATTTAAAAAATACTTGCTATATTTTTGCAAAAAGTAGTGATTGATATCTCACATCTTTTGCTGGTCTGTAGGATGACCTTGACTACCCGTTCCCTTGTCCTCTCATTTATATATTGATTCTTAGGGTGTAGTCTGTATGTAATGCAATTCATGTCACATCTTGCCCATACTCTCGTAATATATGTCTTTTGCTTTTGTTTGGCCATGTTGTGTGCGCAGTCACTAGGATTATGTGAATTAATGTAGAGTCATTCACCTACTTCTCTGTGTTGGTTTAGTGGTAGGCTCTTTGCTTGTTCTTCAAGAGGTTGTGGGTTCGACTCTGAGGCAAGGCCCATGAACTTTGTATGGCTGCATGTATTTGCCTAGTCTAATGGACTGTGTTGCCTATGAGTTTCCATTGGATTGATAGGCCAGATAATGTCTTTTGCATTTGTTTGGCCATGTTGTGTGCACAGTCACTAGGATTATGTGAACTAATGTAAACTCTGTTACCAACTTCTCTGTGTTGGTGTAGTGGTAGGCTCTTTGCTTGGGCTGTGAGAAATTGTGGGTTTGACTCTGAGGCAAAGCCCATGGACTTTGTATGGCTGCATGTAATTGCCTAGTCCAATGGACTGTGTTGCCTATGAGTTTCCACTGGTTTGATAGGCCAGGTAATGTCTTTTGCTTTTGTTTGGCCATGTTGTGTGCGCAGTCACTAGGAATATGTGAATTAATGTAGACGCAGCTTCCTACTTTTTTGTGTTGGTGTAGTTGTAAGCTCTTTGCTTGTTCTGCCAGAGGTTGTGGGTTTGACTCTGAGGCAAGGCCCATGGACTTTGTATGGCTGCATGTAATTGCCTAGTCCAATGGACTATGTTGTCTATGAGTTTCCATTGGATTGATAGGCCAGGGACTGTCTTTTGCTTTTGTTTGGCCATGTTGTGTGCGCAGTCACTAGGATTATGTGAATTTATGTTGAGTCAGTTTCGCTCTTCTCTGTGTTGGTGTAGTGGTAGGCTCTTTGCTTGGGCTGAGAGAGGTTGTGGGTTTGACTCTGAGACAAGGCCCATGGACTTTGTATGGCTGCATGTAATTGCCTAGTCCAATTGATTGCGTTGCCTATGAGTTTCCATTGGATTGATAGGCCAGGTACCGTCTTTTGCTTTTGTTTGGCCATGTTGTGTGCGCAGTCACTAGGATTATGTGAATTAATGTAGAATCTGTTTTCCACTTCTCTGTGTTGGTGTATTGGTAGGCTCTTTGCTTGGGCGACGAGAGGTTGCGGGTTTGACTCTGGGGCAAGGCCCATGGGCTTTGTATGGCTGCATGCAATTGCCTAGTCCAATGTACTGTGTTACCTATGAGTTTACATTGGATTGATAGGCCAGGTAATGTCTTTTGCTTTTGTTTGGCCATGTTGTGTGCGCAGTCACTAGGATTATGTGAATTAATGTAGAGTCAGTTTCCAACTTCTCTGTGTTGGTTTAGTGGTAGGCTCTTTGCTTGTTCTCCGAGAGGATGTGGGTTCGACTCTGAGGCAAGGCCCATGAACTTTGTATGGCTGCATGTATTTGCCTAGTCTAATGGACTGTGTTGCCTATGAGTTTCCATTGGATTGATAGGCCAGGTATTGTCTTTTGTTTGGCCATGTTGTGTGCGCAGTCGGTAGGATTATGTGAATTAATGTAGAATCAGTTTCCCACTTCTCTGTGTTGGTGTAGTGGTAGGCTCTTTGCTTGGGCTGCGAGAAGTTGTGGGTTTGACTTTTAGGCAAAGCCCATGGACTTTGTATGGCTGCATGTAATTGCCTAGTCCAATGGACTGTGTTGCCTATGAGTTTCCATTGAATTGATAGGCCAGGTATTGTGTTTTGTTTAGCCATGTTGTGTGCGCAGTCGGTAGGATTATGTGAATTAATGTAGAATCAGTTTCCCACTTCTCTGTGTTGGTGTAGTGGTAGGCTCTTTGCTTGGCTGCGAGAGGTTGTGGGTTTGACTCTGAGGCAAGGCCCATGGACTTTGTATGTCTCCATGTAATTTTCTAGTCCAATGGACTGTGTTGCCTATGAGTTTCCATTGGATTGATAAGCCAGGTACTGACTTTTGCTTTTGTTTGGCCATGTTGTGTGCGCAGTCGGTAGGATTATGTGAATTAATGTAGTACCAGTTTCCCACTTTTCTGTGTTGGTGTAGTAGTAGGCTCTTTGCTTGGCTGCGAGAGGTTGTGGGTTTGACTCTGAGGCAAGGCCCATGGACTTTGTATGTCTCCATGTAATTGTCTAGTCCAATGGACTGTGTTGCCTATGAGTTTCCATTGGATTGATAGGCCAGGTACTGTGTTTTGCTTTTGTTTGCCCATGTTGTGTGCGCAGTCACTAGGATTATGTGAATTAATGTAGAGTCAGTTTCCAACTTCTCTGTGTTGGTTTAGGGGTAGGCTCTTTGCTTAAGCTGCGAGAGGTTGTGGGTTCGACTCTGAGGTAAGGCCCATGGACTTTGTATGTCTCCATGTAATTGCCTAGTCCAATGGACTATGTTGTCTATGAGTTTCCATTGGATTGATAGGCCAGGTACTGCCTTTTGCTTTTGTTTGGCCATGTTGTGTGCGCAGTCACTAGGATTATGTGAATAATTTGTAGAGTCAGTTTCACATATCTCTGTGTTGGTGTAGTGGTAGGCTCTTTGCTTGGGCTGCGTAGATGGTGTGGGTTTGACTCTGGGGCAAGGCCCATGGACTTATTATGGCTGTATGTAGTTGCCTAGTCTAATGGACTGTGTTGCCTATGAGTTTCCATTGGATTGATAGGCCAGGTACTGTCTTTTGCTTTTGTTTGGCCATGTTGTGTGCGCAGTCACTAGGATTATGTGAATTAATGTAGAGTCAGTTTCACACTTCTCTGTGTTGCTGTAGTGGTAGGCTTTTTTCTTGGGCTGCGAGAGGTTGTGAGTTCGACTCTGAGGCAAGGCCCATGGACTTTGTATGGCTGCATGTAATTGCATAGTCCAATGGACTGTGTTACCTATGAGTTTCCATTGGATTGATAGGCCAGGTACTGTCTTTTGCTTTCGTTTGGCCATGTTGTGTGCGCAGTCACTAGGATTATGTGAATTTATGTTCAATTAGTTTCGCACTTCTCTGTGTTGGTGTAGTGGTAGGCTTTTTGCTTGAGCTGTTAGAGGTCGTGGGTTTGACTCTGAGGCAAGGCCCATGGACTTTGTATGGCTGCATGTAATTGCATAGTCCAATGGACTGTGTTACCTATGAGTTTCCATTGGATTGATAGGCCAGGTATTGACTTTTGCTTTCGTTTGGCCATGTTGTGTGCGCAGTCACTAGGATTATGTGAATTAATGTAGAGTCAGTTTCACATTTCTCTGTGTTGGTGTAGTGGTAGGATCTTTGCTTGGGCTGCGAGAAGTTGTGGGTTTGACTTTGAGGCAAGGCCCATGGACTTTTTATGGCTGCATGTAATTGCCTAGTCCAATGGACTGTGTTGCCTATGAGTTTCCATTGGATTGATAGGCCAGGTATGGACTTTTGCTTTCGTTTGGCCATGTTGTGTGCGCAGTCACTAGGATTGTGTGAATTAATGTAGAGGCAGGTTCACATTTCTCTGTGTTGGTGTAGTGGTAGGCTCTTTGCTTGGCTGCGAGAGGTTGTGGGTTTGACTCTGAAGCAAGGCCCATGGACTTTGTATGTCTCCATGTAATTGTCTAGTCCAATGGACTGTGTTGCCTATGAGTTTCCATTGGATTGATAGGCCAGGTACTGTCTTTTGCTTTTGTTTGGCCATGTTGTGTGCGCAGTCACTAGGATTATGTGAATTAATGTAGAGTCGGTTTCCAACTTCTCTGTGTTGGTTTAGTGGTAGGCTCTTTGCTTGTTCTCCAAGAGGTTGTGGGTTCGACTCTGAGGCAAGGCCCATGAACTTTGTATGGCTGCATGTATTTGCCTAGTCTAATGGACTGTGTTGCCTATGAGTTTCCATTGGATTGATAGGCCAGATAATGTCTTTTGCATTTGTTTCGCAATGTTGTGTGCACAGTAACTAGGATTATGTGAACTAATGTAAACTCAGTTTCCATCTTGTCTGTGTTGGTGTAGTGGTAGGCTCTTTGCTTGGGCTGCGAGAAATTGTGGGTTTGACTCAGAGGCAAAGCCCATGGACTTTGTATGGCTGCATGTAATTGTTTAGTCCAATGGACTGTGTTGCCTATGAGTTTCCATTGGCTTGATAGGCCAGGTAATGTCTTTTGCTTTTGTTTGGCCATGTTGTGTGCGCAGTCTCTAGGAATATGTGAATTAATGTAGACGCACCTTCCTACTTTTTTGTGTTGGTGTAGTTGTAAGCTCTTTGCTTGTTCTGCCAGAGGTTGTGGGTTTGACTCTGAGGCAAGGCCCATGGACTTTGTATGGCTGCATGTAATTGCCTAGTCCAATGGACTATGTTGTATATGAGTTTCCATTGGATTGATAGGCCAGGGACTGTCTTTTGCTTTTGTTTGGCCATGTTGTGTGCGCAGTCACTAGGATTATGTGAATTTATGTTGAGTCAGTTTCGCTCTTCTCTGTGTTGGTGTAGTGGTAGGCTCTTTGCTTGGGCTACAAGAGGTTGTGGGTTTGACTCTGAGGCAAGGCCCATGGACTTTGTATGGCTGCATGTAATTGCCTAGTCCAATTGATTGCTTTGCCTATGAGTTTCTATTGGATTGATAGGCCAGGTACTGTCTTTTGCTTTTGTTTGGCCATGTTGTGTGCGCAGTCACTAGGATTATGTGACTTAATGTAGAATCAGTTTTTCACTTCTCTGTGTTGGTGTATTGGTAGGCTCTTTGCTTGGGCTACGAGAGGTTGTGGGTTCGACTTTGGGGCAAGGCCCATGGGCTTTGTATGGCTGCATTTAATTGCCTAGTCTAATGTACTATGTTACCTATGAGTTTCCATTGGATTGATAGGCCAGGTACTGTCTTTTGCTTTTGTTTGGCCATGTTGTGTGCGCAGTCACTAGGATTATGTGAATTAATGTAGAGTCGGTTTCCAACTTCTCTGTGTTGGTTTAGTGGTAGGCTCTTTGCTTGTTCTCCAAGAAGTTGTGGGTTCGACTCTGAGGCAAGGCCCATGAACTTTGTATGGCTGCATGTATTTGCCTAGTCTAATGGACTGTGTTGCCTATGAGTTTCCATTGGATTGATAGGCCAGGTATTGTCTTTTGTTTGGCCATGTTGTGTGCGCAGTCGGTAGGATTATGTGAATTAATGTAGAAGCAGTTTCCCACTTATCTGTGTTGGTGTAGTGGTAGGCTCTTTGCTTGGCTGCGAGAGGTTGTGGGTTTGACGCTGAGGCAAGGCCCATGGACTTTGTATGTCTCCATGTAATTGTCTAGTTCAATGGACTGTGTTGCCTATGAGTTTCCATTGGCTTGATAGGCCAGGTAATGTCTTTTGCTTTTGTTTGGCCACGTTGTGTGCACATTCACTAGGATTATGTGAATTAATGTAGACGCAGCTTCCTACTTCTTTGTGTTGGTGTAGTTGTAGGCTCTTTGCTTGTTCTGCCAGAGGTTGTGGGTTTGACTCTGAGGCAAGGCCCATGGACTTTGTATGGCTGCATGTAATTGCCAAGTCCAATGGACTGTGTTGCCTATGAGTTTCCATTGGATTGATAGGCCAGGTATTGTCTTTTGCTTTTGTTTGGCCATGTTGTGTGCGCAGTCACTAGGATTATGTGAATTAATGTAGAATCCGTTTCCCACTTCTCTGTGTTGGTGTAGTGGAAGCTGCTTTGCTTGGCTGCGAGAGGTTGTGGGTTTGACTCTGCGGCATGGCCCATGGACTTTGTATGGCTGCATGTAATCGCCTAGTTCAATGGACTGTGTTGCCTATGAGTTTCCATTGGCCTGATAGGCCAGGTAATGTCTTTTGCTTTTGTTTGGCCATGTTGTGTGCGCATTCACTAGGATTATGTGAATTAATGTAGACGCAGCTTCCTACTTCTTTGTGTTGGTGTAGTTGTAGGCTCTTTGCTTGTTCTGCCAGAGGTTGTGGGTTTGACTCTGAGGCAAGGCCCATGGACTTTGTGAGGCTGCATGTAATTGCCTATTCCAATGGACTATGTTGTCTATGAGTTTCCATTGGATTGATAGGCAAGGGCCTGTATTTAGCTTTTGTTTGGCCATGTTGTGTGCGCAGTCACTAGAATTATGTGAATTTATGTTGAGTCAGTTTCGCACTTCTCTGTGTTGGTGTAGTGGTAGGCTCTTTGCTTGGGCTGTGAGAGGTTGTGGGTTTGACTCTGAGGCAAGGCCCATGGACTTTGTATGGCTGCATGTAATTGCCTAGTCCAATGGATTGATAGGCCAGGTACTGTCTTTTGTTTTCGTTTGGCCATGTTTTGTGCGCAGTCACTAAGATTATGTGAGTTAATGTAGAGACAGTTTCACACTTCTCTGTGTTGCTGAAGTGGTAGGCTTTTTTGTTGGGCTGCGAGAGGTTGTGAGTTCGACTCTGAGGCAAGGCCCATGGACTTTGTATGGCTGCATGTAATTGCATAGTCCAATGGACTGCGTTACCTATGAGTTTCCATTGGATTGATAGGCCAGGTGCTTTCTTTTGCTTTTGTTTGGCCATGTTGTGTGCGCAGTCACTAGGAATATGTGAATTAATGTAGAGTCAGTTTCACATTTCTCTTTGTTGGTGTAGTGGTAGGCTCTTTGCTTGGGTTGTGAGAGGTTGTGGGTTTGAGTCTGAGGCAAGGCCCATGGACTTTTTATGGCTGCATGTAATTGCCTAGTCCAATGGACTGTGTTGCCTATGAGTTTCCATTGGATTGATAGGCCAGGTATTGACTTTTGCTTTCGTTTAGCCATGTTGTGTGCGCAGTCACTAGGATTATGTGAATTAATGTAGAGTCAGTTTCAGACTTCTCTGTGTTGGTGTAGTGGTAGGCTCTTTGCTTGGGCCGCAAGAGGTTGTGGGTTCGACTCTAATGCAAGGCTCATGGACTTTGTATGGCTGCATGTAATTGCCTAGTCCAATAGACTTTGTTGCCTATGACTTTCCATTGGATTGATAGGCCAGGTATTGACTTTTGCTTTCGTTTGGCCATGTTGTGTGCGCAGTCACTAGGATTAAGTGAATTAATGTAGAGTCAGTTTCACATTTCTCTGTGTTGGTGTAGTGGTAGGCTCTTTGCTTGGGCTGCGAGAGGTTGTGGGTTTGACTCTGAGGCAAGGCCCATGGACTGTGTATGGCTGCATGTTATTGCCTAGTCCAATGGACTGTGTTGCCTATGAGTTTCCATTGGATTGATAAGCCAGGTACTGTCTTTTGCTTTTGTTTAGCCATGTTGTGTGCGCAGTCGGTAGGATTATGTGAATTAATGTAGAATCAGTTTCCAACTTCTCTGTGTTGGTTTAGTGGTAGGCTCTTTGCTTGTTCTCCAAGAGGTTGTGGGTTCAACTCTGAGGCAAGGCCCATGAACTTTGTATGGCTGCATGTATTTGCCTAGTCTAATGGACTGTTTTGCCTATGAGTTTCCATTGGATTGATAGGCCAGATAATGTCTTTTGCATTTGTTTCGCCATGTTGTGTGCACAGTCACTAGGATTATGTGAACTAATGTAAAATCAGTTTCCAACTTGTCTGTGTTGGTGTAGTGGTAGGCTCTTTGCTTGGGCTGCGAGAAATTGTGGGTTTGACTCTGAGGCAAAGCCCATGGACTTTGTATGGCTGCATGTAATTGTTTAGTCCAATGGACTGTGTTGCCTATGAGTTTCCATTGGCTTGATAGGCCAGGTAATGTCTTTTGCTTTTGTTTGGCCATGTTGTGTGCGCAGTCACTAGGAATATGTGAATTAATGTAGACGCAGCTTCCTACTTTTTTGTGTTGGTGTAGTTGTAAGCTCTTTGCTTGTTCTGCCAGAGGTTGTGGGTTTGACTCTGAGGCAAGGCCCATGGACTTTGTATGGCTGCATGTAATTGCATAGTCCAATGGACTGTGTTACCTATGAGTTTCCATTGGATTGATAGGCCAGGTACTGTCTCTTGCTTTCGTTTGGCCATATTGTGTGCGCAGTCACTAGGATTATGTGAATTTATGTTCAATTAGTTTCGCACTTCTCTGTGTTGGTGTAGTGGTAGGCTTTTTGCTTGAGCTGTTAGAGGTTGTGGGTTTGACTCTGAGGCAAGGCCCATGGACTTTGTATGGCTGCATGTAATTGCATAGTCCAATGGACTGTGTTACCTATGAGTTTCCATTGGATTGATAGGCCAGGTATCGACTTTTGCTTTCGTTTGGCCATGTTGTGTGCACAGTCACTAGGATTATGTGAATAATTTGTAGAGTCAGTTGCACATATCTCTCTGTTGGTGTAGTGGTAGGCTCTTTGCTTGGGCTGCGTAGATGTTGTGGGTTTGACTCTGGGGCAAGGCCCATGGACTTATTATGGCTGTATGTAGTTGCCTAGTCTAATGGACTGTGTTGCCTATGAGTTTCCATTGGATTGATAGGCCAGGTACTGTCTTTTGCTTTCGTTTGGCCATGTTGTGTGCGCAGTCACTAGGATTATGTGAGTTAATGAAGAGTCAGGTTCAAACTTCTCTGTGTTGGTGTAGTGGTAGGCTCTTTGCTTTAGCTGCGAGAAGTTGTGGGTTTGACTCTAATGCAAGGTTCATGGACTTTGTATAACTGCATGTAATTGCCTAGTCCAATGGACTGTGTTGCCTATGAGTTTCCATTGGATTGATAGGCCAGGTATTGACTTTTGCTTTCGTTTGGCCATGTTGTGTGCGCAGTCACTAGGATTATGTGAATTAATGTAGAGTCAGTTTCACATTTCTCTGTGTTGGTGTAGTGGTAGGATCTTTGCTTGGGCTGCGAGAAGTTGTGGGTTTGACTCTGAGGCAAGGCCCATGGACTTTTTATGGCTGCATGTAATTGCCTAGTCCAATGGACTGTGTTGCCTATGAGTTTCCATTGGATTGATAGGCCAGGTATGGACTTTTGCTTTCGTTTGGCCATGTTGTGTGCGCAGTCACTAGGATTATGTGAATTAATGTAGAGGCCGGTTCACATTTCTCTGTGTTGGTGTAGTGGTAGGCTCTTTGCTTGAGCTGCGAGAGGTTGTGAGTTCGACTTTGAGGCAAGGCCCATGGACTTTGTATGGCTGCATGTTATTGCCTAGTCCAATGGACTGTGTTGCCTATGAGTTTCCATTGGATTGATAAGCCAGGTACTGTCTTTTGCTTTTGTTTAGCCATGTTGTGTGCTCAGTCGGTAGGATTATGTGAATTAATGTAGAATAAGTTTCCCACTTCTCTGTATTGGTGTAGTGGTAGGCTCTTTGCTTGGCTGCGAGAGGTTGTGGGTTTGACTCTGAAGCAAGGCCCATGGACTTTGTATGTCTCCATGTAATTGTCTAGTCCAATGGACTTTGTTGCCTATGAGTTTCCATTGGATTGATAGGCCAGGTACTGTCTTTTGCTTTTGTTTGGCCATGTTGTTTGCGCAGTCACTAGGATTATGTGAATTAATGTAGAATCGGTTTCCAACTTCTCTGTGTTGGTTTAGTGGTAGGCTCTTTGCTTGTTCTCCAAGAGGTTGTGGGTTCGACTCTGAGGCAAGGCCCATGAACTTTGTATGGCTGCATGTATTTGCCTAGTCTAATGGACTGTGTTGCCTATGAGTTTCCATTGGATTGATAGGCCAGATAATGTCATAGTATCATAGTATCATAGTATCATAGTTTTTAAGGTTGAAGGGAGACTCTAAGTCCATCTAGTTCAACCTGTAGCCTAACATGTTGATCCAGAGGAAGGCAAAAAAAACCCCAATGTGGCAAACAAGTTCCAATGGGGAAAAAATTTCCTTCCTGACTCTACATCCGGCAATCAGACTAGTTCCCTGGATCAATACCCTGTCATAAAATCTAATATACATAACTGGTAATATTACATTTTTCAAGAAAGGCGTCCAGGCTCTGCTTAAATGTTAGTAGTGAATCACTCATTACAACATCATGCGGCAGAGAGTTCCATAGTCTCACTGCTCGTACAGTAAAGAATCCTCGTCTGTGATTATGATTAAACCTTCTTTCCTCAAGACGTAGTGGATGCCCCCGTGTTCCAGTCGCAGGCCTTGGTGTAAAAAGATCTTTGGAAAGGTCTCTGTACTGTCCCCTCATATATTTATACATTGTGATTAGATCCCCCCTAAGCCTTCGTTTTTCCAAACTAAATAACCCCAAGTTTAATAACCTGTCTTGGTATTGCAGCCCACCCATTCCTCTAATAATCTTGGTGGCTCTTCTCTGCACCCTCTCCAGTTCAGCTATGTCCTTCTTATATATCGGTGACCAGAATTGTACACAGTATTCTAAGTGTGGTCGCACTAGTGACTTGTACAGAGGTAGAACTATATTTTTTTCATGAACACTTATACCTCTTTTAATACATCCCATTATTTTATTAGCCCTGGCAGAAGCTGCCTGACACTGTCCACTAAAGTGAAGTTTACCATCCACCAATACACCCAAGTCTTTTTCTGTGTCTGTTTTACCCAGTGTTCTACGATTAAGTACATAATCATAAATGTTATTTCCTCTACCCAAGTGCATGACCTTACATTTATCTACATTAAACTTCAATTGCCACTTCTCAGCCCAATCCTCCAATTTACATAAATCTCCCTGTAATATAAAATTATCCTCCTCTGTATTGATTACCCTGCAGAGTTTAGTATCATCTGCAAATATTGAAATTCTACTCCGCATGCCCCCAACAAGGTCATTTATAAATATGTTGAAAAGAAGTGGGCCCAATACTGACCCCTGTGGTACCCCACTATGAACTGAGACCCAGTCCGAGTACGTACCATTTTTGCATGCATGTCTTTTGCATTTGTTTCGCAATGTTGTGTGCACAGTCACTAGGATTATGTGAACTAATGTAAACTCAGTTTCCATCTTGTCTGTGTTAGTGTAGTGGTAGGCTCTTTGCTTGGGCTGCGAGAAATTGTGGGTTTGACTCAGAGGCAAAGCCCATGGACTTTGTATGGCTGCATGTAATTGTTTAGTCCAATGGACTGTGTTGCCTATGAGTTTCCATTGGCTTGATAGGCCAGGTAATGTCTTTTGCTTTTGTTTGGCCATGTTGTGTGCGCAGTCTCTAGGAATATGTGAATTAATGTAGACGCACCTTCCTACTTTTTTGTGTTGGTGTAGTTGTAAGCTCTTTGCTTGTTCTGCCAGAGGTTGTGGGTTTGACTCTGAGGCAAGGCCCATGGACTTTGTATGGCTGCATGTAATTGCCTAGTCCAATGGACTATGTTGTATATGAGTTTCCATTGGATTGATAGGCCAGGGACTGTCTTTTGCTTTTGTTTGGCCATGTTGTGTGCGCAGTCACTAGGATTATGTGAATTTATGTTGAGGCAGTTTCGCTCTTCTCTGTGTTGGTGTAGTGGTAGGCTCTTTGCTTGGGCTACAAGAGGTTGTGGGTTCGACTCTGAGGCAAGGCCCATGGACTTTGTATGGCTGCATGTAATTGCCTAGTCCAATTGATTGCTTTGCCTATGAGTTTCTATTGGATTGATAGGCCAGGTACTGTCTTTTGCTTTTGTTTGGCCATGTTGTGTGCGCAGTCACTAGGATTATGTGAATTAATGTAGAATCAGTTTGTCACTTCTCTGTGTTGGTGTATTGGTAGGCTCTTTGCTTGGGCTACGAGAGGTTGTGGGTTCGACTCTGGGGCAAGGCCCATGGGCTTTGTATGGCTGCATTTAATTGCCTAGTCTAATGTACTGTGTTACCTATGAGTTTCCATTGGATTGATAGGCCAGGTACTGTCTTTTGCTTTTGTTTGGCCATGTTGTGTGCGCAGTCACTAGGATTATGTGAATTAATGTAGAGTCGGTTTCCAACTTCTCTGTGTTGGTTTAGTGGTAGGCTCTTTGCTTGTTCTCCAAGAAGTTGTGGATTCGACTCTGAGGCAAGGCCCATGAACTTTGTATGGCTGCATGTATTTGCCTAGTCTAATGGACTGTGTTGCCTATGAGTTTCCATTGGATTGATAGGCCAGGTATTGCCTTTTGTTTGGCCATGTTGTGTGCGCAGTCGGTAGGATTATGTGAATTAATGTAGAATCAGTTTCCCACATATCTGTGTTGGTGTAGTGGTAGGCTCTTTGCTTGGCTGCGAGAGGTTGTGGGTTTGACTCTGAGGCAAGGCCCATGGACTTTGTATGTCTCCATGTAATTGTCTAGTTCAATGGACTGTGTTGCCTATGAGTTTCCATTGGCTTGATAGGCCAGGTAATGTCTTTTGCTTTTGTTTGGCCATGTTGTGTGCACATTCACTAGGATTATGTGAATTAATGTAGACGCAGCTTCCTACTTCTTTGTGTTGGTGTAGTTGTAGGCTCTTTGCTTGTTCTGCCAGAGGTTGTGGGTTTGACTCTGAGGCAAGGCCCATGGACTTTGTATGGCTGCATGTAATTGCCAAGTCCAATGGACTGTGTTGCCTATGAGTTTCCATTGGATTGATAGGCCAGGTATTGTCTTTTGCTTTTGTTTGGCCATGTTGTGTGCGTAGTCACTAGGATTATGTGAATTAATGTAGAATCCGTTTCCCACTTCTCTGTGTTGGTGTAGTGGAAGCTGCTTTGCTTGGCTGCGAGAGGTTGTGGGTTTGACTCTGCGGCATGGCCCATGGACTTTGTATGGCTGCATGTAATCGCCTAGTTCAATGGACTGTGTTGCCTATGAGTTTCCATTGGCCTGATAGGCCAGGTAATGTCTTTTGCTTTTGTTTGGCCATGTTGTGTGCGCATTCACTAGGATTATGTGAATTAATGTAGAGGCAGCTTCCTACTTCTTTGTGTTGGTGTAGTTGTAGGCTCTTTGCTTGTTCTGCCAGAGGTTGTGGGTTTGACTCTGAGGCAAGGCCCATGGACTTTGTGAGGCTGCATGTAATTGCCTATTCCAATGGACTATGTTGTCTATGAGTTTCCATTGGATTGATAGGCAAGGGACTGTCTTTAGCTTTTGTTTGGCCATGTTGTGTGCGCAGTCACTAGGATTATGTGAATTTATGTTGAATCAGTTTCGCACTTCTCTGTGTTGGTGTAGTGGTAGGCTCTTTGCTTGGGTTGTGAGAGGTTGTGGGTTTGACTCTGAGGCAAGGCCCATGGACTTTGTATGGCTGCATGTAATTGCCTAGTCCAATGGATTGATAGGCCAGGTACTGTCTTTTGTTTTCGTTTGGCCATGTTTTGTGCGCAGTCACTAGGATTATGTGAGTTAATGTAGAGACAGTTTCACACTTCTCTGTGTTGCTGAAGTGGTAGGCTTTTTTGTTGGGCTGCGAAAGGTTGTGAGTTCGACTCTGAGGCAAGGCCCATGGACTTTGTATGGCTGCATGTAATTGCATAGTCCAATGGACTGCGTTACCTATGAGTTTCCATTGGATTGATAGGCCAGGTGCTTTCTTTTGCTTTTGTTTGGCCATGTTGTGTGCGCAGTCACTAGGAATATGTGAATTAATGTAGAGTCAGTTTCACATTTCTCTTTGTTGGTGTAGTGGTAGGCTCTTTGCTTGGGCTGCAAGAGGTTGTGGGTTCGACTCTAATGCAAGGCTCATGGACTTTGTATGGCTGCATGTAATTGCCTAGTCCAATAGACTTTGTTGCCTATGAGTTTCCATTGGATTGATAGGCCAGGTATTGACTTTTGCTTTCGTTTGGCCATGTTGTGTGCGCAGTCACTAGGATTATGTGAATTAATGTAGAGTCAGTTTCACATTTCTCTGTGTTGGTGTAGTGGTAGGCTCTTTGCTTGGGCTGCGAGAGGTTGTGGGTTTGACTCTGAGGCAAGGCCCATGGACTTTTCATGGCTGCATGTAATTGCCTAGTCCAATGGACTGTGTTGCCTATGAGTTTCCATTGGATTGATAGGCCAGGTACTGTCTTTTGTTTTCGTTTGGCCATGTTGTGTGCGCACTCACTAGGATTATGTGAATTAATGTAGAGGCAGGTTCACATTTCTCTGTGTTGGTGTAGTGGTAGGCTCTTTGCTTGAGCTGCGAGAGGTTGTGAGTTCGACTTTGAAGCAAGGCCCATGGACTGTGTATGGCTGCATGTTATTGCCTAGTCCAATGGACTGTGTTGCCTATGAGTTTCCATTGGATTGATAAGCCAGGTACTGTCTTTTGCTTTTGTTTAGCCATGTTGTGTGCGCAGTCGGTAGGATTATGTGAATTAATGTAGAATCAGTTTCCAACTTCTCTGTGTTGGTTTAGTGGTAGGCTCTTTGCTTGTTCTCCAAGAGGTTGTGGGTTCGACTCTGAGGCAAGGCCCATGAACTTTGTATGGCTGCATGTATTTGCCTAGTCTAATGGACTGTGTTGCCTATGAGTTTCCATTGGATTGATAGGCCAGATAATGTCTTTTGCATTTGTTTCGCCATGTTGTGTGCACAGTCACTAGGATTATGTGAACTAATGTAAACTCAGTTTCCAACTTGTCTGTGTTGGTGTAGTGGTAGGCTCTTTGCTTGGGCTGCGAGAAATTGTGGGTTTGACTCTGAGGCAAAGCCCATGGACTTTGTATGGCTGCATGTAATTGTTTAGTCCAATGGACTGTGTTGCCTATGAGTTTCCATTGGCTTGATAGGCCAGGTAATGTCTTTTGCTTTTGTTTGGCCATGTTGTGTGCGCAGTCGCTAGGAATATGTGAATTAATGTAGACGCAGCTTCCTACTTTTTTGTGTTGGTGTAGTTGTAAGCTCTTTGCTTGTTCTGCCAGAGGTTGTGGGTTTGACTCTGAGGCAAGGCCCATGGACTTTGTATGGCTGCATGTAATTGCCTAGTCCAATGGACTATGTTGTATATGAGTTTCCATTGGATTGATAGGCCAGGGACTGTCTTTTGCTTTTGTTTGGCCATGTTGTGTGCACAGTCACTAGGATTATGTGAACTAATGTAAACTCTGTACCAACTTCTCTGTGTTGGTGTAGTGGTAGGCTCTTTGCTTGGGCTACAAGAGGTTGTGGGTTCGACTCTGAGGCAAGGCCCATGGACTTTGTATGGCTGCATGTAATTGCCTAGTCCAATTGATTGCTTTGCCTATGAGTTTCTATTGGATTTATAGGCCAGGTAATGTCTTTTGCTTTTGTTTGGCCATGTTGTGTGCGCAGTCACTAGGATTATGTGAATTAATGTAGAATCAGTTTTCCACTTCTCTGTGTTGGTGTATTTGTAGGCTCTTTGCTCGGGCTACAAGAGGTTGTGGGTTCGACTCTGGGGCAAGGCCCATGGGCTTTGTATGGCTGCATGTATTTGCCTAGTCTAATGGACTGTGTTGCCTATGAGTTTCCATTGGATTGATAGGCCAGGTATTTTCTTTTGTTTGGCCATGTTGTGTGCGCAGTCGGTAGGATTATGTGAATAAATGTAGAATCAGTTTCCCACTTCTCTGTGTTGGTGTAGTGGTAGGCTCTTTGCTTGGCTGCGAGAGGTTGTGGGTTTGACTCTGAGGCAAGGCCCATGGACTTTGTATGTCTCCATGTAATTGTCTAGTCCAATGGACTGTGTTGCCTATGAGTTTCCATTGGATTGATGGGCCAGGTACTGTCTTTTGCTTTTGTTTGGCCATGTTGTGTGCGCAGTCACTAGGATTATGTGAATTAATGTAGAGTCAGGTTCACATTTCTCTGTGTTGGTGTAGTTATAGGCTCTTTGCTAGAGCTGCGAGAGGTTGTGAGTTCAACTTTGAGGCAAGGCCCATGGACTTTGTATGGCTGCATGTTATTGCCTAGTCAAATGGACTATGTTACCTATGAGTTTCAATTGGAATGATAGGCGAGGTACTGTCTTTTGCTTTTGTTTGGCCATGTTGTGTGCGCAGTCACTAGGATTATGTGAATAATTTGTAGAGTCAGTTTCACATATCTCTGTGTTGGTGTAGTGGTAGGCTCTTTGCTTGGGCTGCGTAGATGTTGTGGGTTTGACTCTGGGGCAAGGCCCATGGACTTATTATGGCTGTATGTAGTTGCCTAGTCTAATGGACTGTGTTGCCTATGAGTTTCCATTGGATTGATAGGCCAGGTACTGTCTTTTGCTTTTGTTTGGCCATGTTGTGTGCGCAGTCACTAGGATTATGTGAATTAATGTAGAGTCAGTTTCACACTTCTCTGTGTTGCTGTAGTGGTAGGCTTTTTTCTTGGGCTGCGAGAGGTTGTGAGTTCGACTCTGAGGCAAGGCCCATGGACTTTGTATGGCTGCATGTAATTGCATAGTCCAATGGACTGTGTTACCTATGAGTTTCCATTGGATTGATAGGCCAGGTACTGTCTTTTGCTTTCGTTTGGCCATGTTGTGTGCGCAGTCACTAGGATTATGTGAATTTATGTTCAATTAGTTTCGCACTTCTCTGTGTTGGTGTAGTGGTAGGCTTTTTGCTTGAGCTGTTAGAGGTTGTGGGTTTGACTCTGAGGCAAGGCCCATGGACTTTGTATGGCTGCATGTAATTGCATAGTCCAATGGACTGTGTTACCTATGAGTTTCCATTGGATTGATAGGCCAGGTATTGACTTTTGCTTTCGTTTGGCCATGTTGTGTGCGCAGTCACTAGGATTATGTGAATTAATGTAGAGTCAGTTTCACATTTCTCTGTGTTGGTGTAGTGGTAGTATCTTTGCTTGGGCTGCGAGAAGTTGTGGGTTTGACTCTGAGGCAAGGCCCATGGACTTTTTATGGCTGCATGTAATTGCCTAGTCCAATGGACTGTGTTGCCTATGAGTTTCCATTGGATTGATAGGCCAGGTATGGACTTTTGCTTTCGTTTGGCCATGTTGTGTGCGCAGTCACTAGGATTATGTGAATTAATGTAGAGGCAGGTTCACATTTCTCTGTGTTGGTGTAGTGGTAGGCTCTTTGCTTGAGCTGCGAGAGGTTGTGAGTTCGACTTTGAGGCAAGGCCCATGGACTTTGTATGGCTGCATGTTATTGCCTAGTCCAATGGACTGTGTTGCCTATGAGTTTCCATTGGATTGATAAGCCAGGTACTGTCTTTTGCTTTTGTTTAGCCATGTTGTGTGCGCAGTCGGTAGGATTATGTGAATTAATGTAGAATCAGTTTCCCACTTCTCTGTATTGGTGTAGTGGTAGGCTCTTTGCTTGGCTGCGAGAGGTTGTGGGTTTGACTCTGAAGCAAGGCCCATGGACTTTGTATGTCTCCATGTAATTGTCTAGTCCAATGGACTGTGTTGCCTATGAGTTTCCATTGGATTGATAGGCCAGGTACTGTCTTTTGCTTTTGTTTGGCCATATTGTGTGCGCAGTCACTAGGATTATGTGAATTAATGTAGAGTCGGTTTCCAACTTCTCTGTGTTGGTTTAGTGGTAGGCTCTTTGCTTGTTCTCCAAGAGGTTGTGGGTTCGACTCTGAGGCAAGGCCCATGAACTTTGTATGGCTGCATGTATTTGCCTAGTCTAATGGACTTTGTTGCCTATGAGTTTCCATTGGATTGATAGGCCAGATAATGTCTTTTGCATTTGTTTCGCAATGTTGTGTGCACAGTCACTAGGATTATGTGAACTAATGTAAACTTAGTTTCCATCTTGTCTGTGTTGGTGTAGTGGTAGGCTCTTTGCTTGGGCTGCGAGAAATTGTGGGTTTGACTCAGAGGCAAAGCCCATGGACTTTGTATGGCTGCATGTAATTGTTTAGTCCAATGGACTGTGTTGCCTATGAGTTTCCATTGGCTTGATAGGCCAGGTAATGTCTTTTGCTTTTGTTTGGCCATGTTGTGTGCGCAGTCTCTAGGAATATGTGAATTAATGTAGACGCACCTTCCTACTTTTTTGTGTTGGTGTAGTTGTAAGCTCTTTGCTTGTTCTGCCAGAGGTTGTGGGTTTGACTCTGAGGCAAGGCCCATGGACTTTGTATGGCTGCATGTAATTGCCTAGTCCAATGGACTATGTTGTATATGAGTTTCCATTGGATTGATAGGCCAGGGACTGTCTTTTGCTTTTGTTTGGCCATGTTGTGTGCGCAGTCACTAGGATTATGTGAATTTATGTTGAGTCAGTTTCGCTCTTCTCTGTGTTGGTGTAGTGGTAGGCTCTTTGCTTGGGCTACAAGAGGTTGTGGGTTCGACTCTGAGGCAAGGCCCATGGACTTTGTATGGCTGCATGTAATTGCCTAGTCCAATTGATTGCTTTGCCTATGAGTTTCTATTGGATTGATAGGCCAGGTACTGTCTTTTGCTTTTGTTTGGCCATGTTGTGTGCGCAGTCACTAGGATTATGTGACTTAATGTAGAATCAGTTTTTCACTTCTCTGTGTTGGTGTATTGGTAGGCTCTTTGCTTGGGCTACGAGAGGTTGTGGGTTCGACTCTGGGGCAAGGCCCATGGGCTTTGTATGGCTGCATTTAATTGCCTAGTCTAATGTACTGTGTTACCTATGAGTTTCCATTGGATTGATAGGCCAGGTACTGTCTTTTGCTTTTGTTTGGCCATGTTGTGTGCGCAGTCACTAGGATTATGTGAATTAATGTAGAGTCGGTTTCCAACTTCTCTGTGTTGGTTTAGTGGTAGGCTCTTTGCTTGTTCTCCAAGAAGTTGTGGGTTCGACTCTGAGGCAAGGCCCATGAACTTTGTATGGCTGCATGTATTTACCTAGTCTAATGGACTGTGTTGCCTATGAGTTTCCATTGGATTGATAGGCCAGGTATTGTATTTTGTTTGGCCATGTTGTGTGCGCAGTCGGTAGGATTATGTGAATTAATGTAGAATCAGTTTCCCACTTATCTGTGTTGGTGTAGTGGTAGGCTCTTTGCTTGGCTGCGAGAGGTTGTGGGTTTGACTCTGAGGCAAGGCCCATGGACTTTGTATGTCTCCATGTAATTGTCTAGTTCAATGGACTGTGTTGCCTATGAGTTTACATTGGCTTGATAGGCCAGGTAATGTCTTTTGCTTTTGTTTGGCCATGTTGTGTGCACATTCACTAGGATTATGTGAATTAATGTAGACGCAGCTTCCTACTTCTTTCTGTTGGTGTAGTTGTAGGCTCTTTGCTTGTTCTGCCAGAGGTTGTGGGTTTGACTCTGAGGCAAGGCCCATGGACTTTGTATGGCTGCATGTAATTGCCAAGTCCAATGGACTGTGTTGCCTATGAGTTTCCATTGGATTGATAGGCCAGGTATTGTCTTTTGCTTTTGTTTGGCCATGTTGTGTGCGCAGTCACTAGGATTATGTGAATTAATGTAGAATCCGTTTCCCACTTCTCTGTGTTGGTGTAGTGGAAGCTGCTTTGCTTGGCTGCGAGAGGTTGTGGGTTTGACTCTGAGGCAAGGCCCATGGACTTTGTATGGCTGCATGTAATCGCCTAGTTCAATGGACTGTGTTGCCTATGAGTTTCCATTGGCCTGATAGGCCAGGTAATGTCTTTTGCTTTTGTTTGGCCATGTTGTGTGCGCATTCACTAGGATTATGTGAATTAATGTAGACGCAGCTTCCTACTTCTTTGTGTTGGTGTAGTTGTAGGCTCTTTGCTTGTTTTGCCAGAGGTTGTGGGTTTGACTCTGAGGCAAGGCCCATGGACTTTGTGAGGCTGCATGTAATTGCCTATTCCAATGGACTATGTTGTCTATGAGTTTCCATTGGATTGATAGGCAAGGGACTGTATTTAGCTTTTGTTTGGCCATGTTGTGTGCGCAGTCACTAGGATTATGTGAATTTATGTTGAGTCAGTTTCGCACTTCTCTGTGTTGGTGTAGTGGTAGGCTCTTTGCTTGGGCTGTGAGAGGTTGTGGGTTTGACTCTGAGGCAAGGCCCATGGACTTTGTATGGCTGCATGTAATTGCCTAGTCCAATGGATTGATAGGCCAGGTACTGTCTTTTGTTTTCGTTTGGCCATGTTTTGTGCGCAGTCACTAGGATTATGTGAGTTAATGTAGAGACAGTTTCACACTTCTCTGTGTTGCTGAAGTGGTAGGCTTTTTTGTTGGGCTGCGAGAGGTTGTGAGTTCGACTCTGAGGCAAGGCCCATGGACTTTGTATGGCTGCATGTAATTGCATAGTCCAATGGACTGCGTTACCTATGAGTTTCCATTGGATTGATAGGCCAGGTGCTTTCTTTTGCTTTTGTTTGGCCATGTTGTGTGCGCAGTCACTAGGAATATGTGAATTAATGTAGAGTCAGTTTCACATTTCTCTTTGTTGGGGTAGTGGTAGGCTCTTTGCTTGGGTTGTGAGAGGTTGTGGGTTTGACTCTGAGGCAAGGCCCATGGACTTTTTATGTCTGCATGTAATTGCCTAGTCCAATGGACTGTGTTGCCTATGAGTTTCCATTGGATTGATAGGCCAGGTATTGACTTTTGCTTTCGTTTAGCCATGTTGTGTGCGCAGTCACTAGGATTATGTGAATTAATGTAGAGTCAGTTTCAGACTTCTCTGTGTTGGTGTAGTAGTAGGCTCTTTGCTTGGGCCGCAAGAGGTTGTGGGTTCGACTCTAATGCAAGGCTCATGGACTTTGTATGGCTGCATGTAATTGTCTAGTCCAATAGACTTTGTTGCCTATGAGTTTCCATTGGATTGATAGGCCAGGTATTGACTTTTGCTTTCGTTTGGCCATGTTGTGTGCGCAGTCACTAGGATTATGTGAATTAATGTAGAGTCAGTTTCACATTTCTCTTTGTTGGGGTAGTGGTAGGCTCTTTGCTTGGGTTGTGAGAGGTTGTGGGTTTGACTCTGAGGCAAGGCCCATGGACTTTTTATGGCTGCATGTAATTGCCTAGTCCAATGGACTGTGTTGCCTATGAGTTTCCATTGGATTGATAGGCCAGGTACTGTCTTTTGTTTTCGTTTGGCCATGTTGTGTGCGCACTCACTAGGATTATGTGAATTAATGTAGAGGCAGGTTCACATTTCTCTGTGTTGGTGTAGTGGTAGGCTCTTTGCTTGAGCTGCGAGAGGTTGTGAGTTCGACTTTGAAGCAAGGCCCATGGACTGTGTATGGCTGCATGTTATTGCCTAGTCCAATGGACTGTGTTGCCTATGAGTTTCCATTGGATTGATAAGCCAGGTACTGTCTTTTGCTTTTGTTTAGCCATGTTGTGTGCGCAGTCGGTAGGATTATGTGAATTAATGTAGAAATCAGTTTCCAACTTCTCTGTGTTGGTTTAGTGGTAGGCTCTTTGCTTGTTCTCCAAGAGGTTGTGGGTTCGACTCTGAGGCAAGGCCCATGAACTTTGTATGGCTGCATGTATTTGCCTAGTCTAATGGACTGTTTTGCCTATGAGTTTCCATTGGATTGATAGGCCAGATAATGTCTTTTGCATTTGTTTCGCCATGTTGTGTGCACAGTCTCTAGGATTATGTGAACTAATGTAAACTCAGTTTCCAACTTGTCTGTGTTGGTGTAGTGGTAGGCTCTTTGCTTGGGCTGCGAGAAATTGTGGGTTTGACTCTGAGGCAAAGCCCATGGACTTTGTATGGCTGCATGTAATTGTTTAGTCCAATGGACTGTGTTGCCTATGAGTTTCCATTGGCTTGATAGGCCAGGTAATGTCTTTTGCTTTTGTTTGGCCATGTTGTGTGCGCAGTCGCTAGGAATATGTGAATTAATGTAGACGCAGCTTCCTACTTTTTTGTGTTGGTGTAGTTGTAAGCTCTTTGCTTGTTCTGCCAGAGGTTGTGGGTTTGACTCTGAGGCAAGGCCCATGGACTTTGTATGGCTGCATGTAATTGCATAGTCCAATGGACTGTGTTACCTATGAGTTTCCATTGGATTGATAGGCCAGGTACTGTCTTTTGCTTTCGTTTGGCCATGTTGTGTGCGCAGTCACTAGGATTATGTGAATTTATGTTCAATTAGTTTCGCACTTCTCTGTGTTGGTGTAGTGGTAGGCTTTTTGCTTGAGCTGTTAGAGGTTGTGGAAAAGGGGGAACAGGGAAAGAGGAAAATAGTGTAATAAAGTATACCTTCTGGGGGTGAGAGGAAATGGCAGCACAGCCAGTGGAGGTGAAGCAAAAGGAAGCCTGCAACTAAAGAGTTGAGAGCGTTATCACATGGTGACTGAGCCTGATTGTAAAGGGAGCATAGAGTGGAGCATACTCTGGGCACGTTAGAACCCAAGTTCTTAAACCATGAATATGGACCCCTTTTATTCTCCCAAAGTCTAGCGGATGTTTGCTGAAGACTTGCTCGTATTCTTGCACAACCCTGTGGACCCGCTTCTTGTGATGTGAAGGTGTGGAGTCAGTGCCTACGTGTAATTCCTTACACCACTCCTCTGGTTGACTTGGTGAGCTGTCACTGAATGGGTGTGGTGAAGTAACGGTGGATGCTGTGGCTTGGATATCATATTAAATATAGGGACCCCCATACAGTAGTATGAGAAATTTTTTTGTATTCAATGATCGGTATTACCTTCAGGGGCGCGGCACGTGGACGTGCGTTCCATTAGCCTCACTGCATTCCACTCCCATACAGGAAGTGGGCGCAGCTATTACTACGGTCGCACATAAAAGAACCCACAGCCACCACTGCACACAGCTGACTCCACCACTGGAAACCCACTTCTACACCAACGCAGGTAAGACAGGATCGGCACCTCTATGCTCCCGTTACAATCAGGCTCAGTCACCATGTGATAATGCTCTCAACAATTTAGTTGCAGGCTTCCCCTTGCTTCACCTCCACTGGCTGTGCTGCCATTTCCTCTCCCCCCTGGAAGGTATACTTTATTACACTATTTTCCTGTTTCCCTCTTCTCCCTTTTCCCATAACCTACCTTTATCTGCATTTGTGGGGTATCTATATACTATTTATATCACAGTTTTATTCATTAATACGGAAGGGAAGAGTGCGCGTGAGAGTGTTGAACTGCGGAGAGCAAGAGGTTAAGCTGCCCCGATTTGCCACCATTGATAAGCTGTTCACAGTAGATACACATGCTATCCAAGCAGCAGCAGCATCCACCATTACTGCACCCCACCCAGTCAGTGACAGCTCACCAAGTCAGCCAGAGGAGTGGTGTCAGGAATTACACGTAGGCACTGACTACACACCTTCACATCACAAGAAGGGGGTGCAAGTGTGACGCCCTGGACTAGCCAGTTGGTCACAGACATAACACACACACACACCCCCTTTCCCGGATAGTTACACTAGTCAGACACAAAACCGTTGTTGCCTCCCTCCAGGGGCTGATGTCCACACCAGGTGGGGCGGAGCCAGGCGGTTGGCCCCACCCACCAAGGAGTTCACAGGCCTGGAGGTGGGAAAACCAGTTAGTTAGTTGAAGTTCAGTTAAGAGTTGAACCGTGGAGGTAGTGAGTTCAGTGAAGAGCCCAGTTTTGGGTAGGAGTGCAAAACTGCTAGTGTCTGGGTCAGATCCCAGGCACTATGGGGAGATAAGGTATGCACACCAGTGACTATGTAAGGGGAATACATGAAATAGCAGAAACTGCTGTGTGAATACTGACTTGAAAAATTCAATAGCTATATGCAAGAGTGAATATGTGAAAAATGGAATCTGCATTACTGCCATGAACATATGAATCAAGAGAAATTTAGCTACTGAATTGATCAATGCAATAGAGCCCCAACACTACGCCAAAGTATTTCTCTACGTTGGGGTCCCTAGCTTGTGTGTGTCCTCTCATGCAGTTAAAAAACCTACCGTGTATGGGAAGCTGAGACCCAGGCTATTTATGCGTATGATATGGATTGGCAATAGGTGTGGTTGGGGAGGGTTCACAAACGAAAAAATACTAACAAATAGGAATAACGTTTGGAACACCATTCTAAGTCCGAACTGGGTGCAAAAACCTAAAAAAACATCACTATGGGGAGATAAGGTATGCACACCAGTGACTATGTAAGGGGAATACATGAAATAGCAGAAACTGCTGTGTGAATACTGACTTGAAAAATCCAATAGCATTAATTCACATAATCCTAGTGACTGCGCACACAACATGGCCAAACGAAAACAAAAGACAGTACCTGGCCATTCAATCAAATGGAAACTCATAGGCAACACAGTCCATTAGACTAGGCAATTACATGCAGCCAAACAAAGTTCATGGGCCTTGCCTCAGAGTCGAACCCACAACCTCTTGGAGAACAAGCAAAGAGCCTACCACTAAACCAACTCAGTGAAGTTGGAAACCGACTCTACATTAATTAACATAATCCTAGTGACTGCGCACACAACATGGCCAAACAAAAGCAAAAGACAGTACCTGGCCTATCAATCCAATGGAAACTCATAGGTAACACAGTACATTGGACTAGGCAATTACATGCAGCCATACAAAGCCCATGGGTCTTGCCCCAGAGTCGAACCCACAACCTCTCGTAGCCAGGGCAAAGAGCCTACCACTACACCAACACAGAGAAGTAGGTGAATGACTCTACATTAATTCACATAATCCTAGTGACTGCGCACACAACATGGCCAAACAAATGCAAAAGACATTATCTGGCCTATCAATCCAATGGAAACTCATAGGCAACACAGTCCATTAGACTAGGCACTTACATGCAGCCATGTAAAGTTCATGGGCATTGCCTCAGAGTCGAACCCACAACCTCTTGGAGAACAAGCAAAGAGCCTACCACTAAACCAACTCAGAGAAGTTGGAAACCGACTCTACATTAATTAACATAATCCTAGTGACTGCGCACACAACATGGCCAAACAAAAGCAAAAGACAGTACGTGGCCTATCAATCCAACGGAAACTCATAGGTAACACAGTACATTGGACTAGGCAATTACATGCAGCCATACAAAGCCCATGGGCCTTGCCCCAGAGTCAAACCCACAACCTCTCATAGCCAAGGCAAAGAGCCTACCAATACACCAACACAGAGAAGTGGAAAACCATTTCTACATTAATTCACATAATCCTAGTGACTGCGCACACAACATGGCCAAACAAAAGCAAAAGACAGTACCTGGCCTATCAATCCAATGGAAACTCATAGGCAACACAGTCCATTGGACTTGACAATTACATGGAGACATACAAAGTCCATGGGCCTTGCCTCAGAGTCAAACCCTCAACTTCTTGCAGCCAAGCAAAGAGCCTACCACTACACTAACACAGAGAAGTGGGAAACTGATTCTACATTAATTCACATAATCCTACCGACTGCGCACACAACATGGCCAAACAAAAGACAATACCTGGCCTATTCATTGTCTTTTGCTTTTGTTTGGCCATGTTGTGTGCGCAGTCACTAGGATTATGTGAATTAATGTAGAGTCATTCACCTAATTCTCTGTGTTGGTGTAGTGGTAGTCTCTTTGCTTAAGCTGCGAGCGGTTGTGGGTTCGACTCTGAGGCAAGGCCCATGGAGTTTGTATGGCTGCATGTAATCGCCTAGTTCAATTGACTGTGTTGCCTATGAGTTCCCATCGGATTGATAGGCCAGGTACTGTCTTTTGCTTTTGTTTGGCCATGTTGTGTGCGCAGTCACTAGGATTATGTGAACTAATGTAAACTCAGATTCCAACTTCTCTGCCATTTCAAAGGCATTTTGCGCATACATGAAATGAACACATTTTTCTCCAAAACTATAACAGATGCAAGCTTGTCCTGTTTGGTGGAGATGATATTTAATAAAATAAGTAGAAATCCACTAAAAGTTTTGTTTGGTTATATTGCAATCCCGAGATAATCGTCTCCATGCTCCAAATCCATTTTAAAGCCATTTTTAAGGCATTTCGCGCATACATGAAATGAACACATTTTTCTCCAAAACTATAACAGATGCAAGCTTGTCCTGTTTGGTGGAGATGATATTTAATAAAATAAGTAGAAATCCACTAAAAGTTTTGTTTGGTTATCTTGCAATCCCGAGATAATCGTCTCCATGCTCCAAATCCATTTTAAAGCCATTTTTAAGGCATTTCGCGCATACATGAAATGAACACATTTTTCTCCAAAACTATAACAGATGCAAGCTTGTCCTGTTTGGTGGAGATGATATTTAATAAAATAAGTAGAAATCCACTAAAAGTTTTGTTTGGTTATCTTGCAATCCCGAGATAATCGTCTCCATGCTCCAAATCCATTTTAAAGCCATTTTTAAGGCATTTCGCGCATACATGAAATGAACACATTTTTCTCCAAAACTATAACAGATGCAAGCTTGTCCTGTTTGGTGGAGATGATATTTAATAAAATAAGTAGAAATCCACTAAAAGTTTTGTTTGGTTATCTTGCAATCCCGAGATAATCGTCTCCATGCTCCAAATCCATTTTAAAGCCATTTTTAAGGCATTTCGCGCATACATGAAATGAACACATTTTTCTCCAAAACTATAACAGATGCAAGCTTGTCCTGTTTGGTGGAGATGATATTTAATAAAATAAGTAGAAATCCACTAAAAGTTTTGTTTGGTTATCTTGCAATCCCGAGATAATCGTCTCCATGCTCCAAATCCATTTTAAAGCCATTTCAAAGGCATTTTGTGCATACATGAAATGAACACATTTTTCTCCAAAACTATAACACATGCAAGCTTGTCCTGTTTGGTGGAGATGATATTTAATAAAATAAGTAGAAATCCACTAAAAGTTTTGTTTGGTTATCTTGCAATCCCGAGATAATCGTCTCCATGCTCCAAATCCATTTTAAAGCCATTTTTAAGGCATTTCGCGCATACATGAAATGAACACATTTTTCTCCAAAACTATAACAGATGCAAGCTTGTCCTGTTTGGTGGAGATGATATTTAATAAAATAAGTAGAAATCCACTAAAAGTTTTGTTTGGTTATCTTGCAATCCCGAGATAATCGTCTCCATGCTCCAAATCCATTTTAAAGCCATTTTTAAGGCATTTCGCGCATACATGAAATGAACACATTTTTCTCCAAAACTATAACAGATGCAAGCTTGTCCTGTTTGGTGGAGATGATATTTAATAAAATAAGTAGAAATCCACTAAAAGTTTTGTTTGGTTATCTTGCAATCCCGAGATAATCGTCTCCATGCTCCAAATCCATTTTAAAGCCATTTTTAAGGCATTTCGCGCATACATGAAATGAACACATTTTTCTCCAAAACTATAACAGATGCAAGCTTGTCCTGTTTGGTGGAGATGATATTTAATAAAATAAGTAGAAATCCACTAAAAGTTTTGTTTGGTTATATTGCAATCCCGAGATAATCGTCTCCATGCTCCAAATCCATTTTAAAGCCATTTTTAAGGCATTTCGCGCATACATGAAATGAACACATTTTTCTCCAAAACTATAACAGATGCAAGCTTGTCCTGTTTGGTGGAGATGATATTTAATAAAATAAGTAGAAATCCACTAAAAGTTTTGTTTGGTTATCTTGCAATCCCGAGATAATCGTCTCTATGCTCCAAATCCATTTTAAAGCCATTTTTAAGGCATTTCGCGCATACATGAAATGAACACATTTTTCTCCAAAACTATAACAGATGCAAGCTTGTCCTGTTTGGTGGAGATAATATTTAATAAAATAAGTAGAAATCTACTAAAAGTTTCGTTTGTTTATATTGCCATCCTGAGATAATCGTCTCCATGCTCCAAATCCATTTTAAAGCCATTTCAAAGGCATTTTGCGCATACATGAAATGAACACATTTTTCTCCAAAACTATAACACATGCAAGCTTGTCCTGTTTGGTGGAGATGATATTTAATAAAATAAGTAGAAATCCACTAAAAGTTTTGTTTGGTTATCTTGCAATCCCGAGATAATTGTCTCCATGCTCCAAATCCATTTTAAAGCCATTTTTAAGGCATTTCGCGCATACATGAAATGAACACATTTTTCTCCAAAACTATAACAGATGCAAGCTTGTCCTGTTTGGTGGAGATGATATTTAATAAAATAAGTAGAAATCCACTAAAAGTTTTGTTTGGTTATCTTGCAATCCCGAGATAATCGTCTCCATGCTCCAAATCCATTTTAAAGCCATTTTTAAGGCATTTCGCGCATACATGAAATGAACACATTTTTCTCCAAAACTATGACAGATGCAAGCTTGTCCTGTTTGGTGGAGATGATATTTAATAAAATAAGTAGAAATCCACTAAAAGTTTTGTTTGGTTATCTTGCAATCCCGAGATAATCGTCTCCATGCTCCAAATCCATTTTAAAGCCATTTTTAAGGCATTTCGCGCATACATGAAATGAACACATTTTTCTCCAAAACTATAACAGATGCAAGCTTGTCCTGTTTGGTGGAGATGATATTTAATAAAATAAGTAGAAATCCACTAAAATTTTTGTTTGGTTATCTTGCAATCCCGAGATAATCGTCTCCATGCTCCAAATCCATTTTAAAGCCATTTTTAAGGCATTTCGCGCATACATGAAATGAACACATTTTTCTCCAAAACTATAACAGATGCAAGCTTGTCCTTTTTGGTGGAGATGATATTTAATAAAATAAGTAGAAATCCACTAAAAGTTTTGTTTGGTTATCTTGCAATCCCGAGATAATCGTCTCCATGCTCCAAATCCATTTTAAAGCCATTTCAAAGGCATTTTGCGCATACTTGAAATGGACACATTTTTCTCCAAAACTATAACACATGCAAGCTTGTCCTGTTTGGTGGAGATGATATTTAATAAAATAAGTAGAAATCCACTAAAAGTTTTGTTTGGTTATCTTGCAATCCCGAGATAATCGTCTCCATGCTCCAAATCTATTTTAAAGCCATTTTTAAGGCATTTCGCGCATACATGAAATGAACACATTTTTCTCCAAAACTATAACAGATGCAAGCTTGTCCTGTTTGGTGGAGATGATATTTAATAAAATAAGTAGAAATCCACTAAAATATTTGTTTGGTTATCTTGCAATCCCGAGATAATCGTCTCCATGCTCCAAATCCATTTTAAAGCCATTTCAAAGGCATTTTGCGCATACATGAAATGAACACATTTTTCTCCAAAACTATAACACATGCAAGCTTGTCCTGTTTGGTGGAGATGATATTTAATAAAATAAGTAGAAATCCACAAAAAGTTTTGTTTGGTTATCTTGCAATCCCGAGATAATCGTCTCCATGCTCCAAATCCATTTTAAAGCCATTTTTAAGGCATTTCGCGCATACATGAAATGAACACATTTTTCTCCAAAACTATAACAGATGCAAGCTTGTCCTGTTTGGTGGAGATGATATTTAATAAAATAAGTAGAAATCCACTAAAAGTTTTGTTTGGTTATCTTGCAATCCCGAGATAATCGTCTCCATGCTCCAAATCCATTTTAAAGCCATTTTTAAGGCATTTCGCGCATACATGAAATGAACACATTTTTCTCCAAAACTATGACAGATGCAAGCTTGTCCTGTTTGGTGGAGATGATATTTAATAAAATAAGTAGAAATCCACTAAAAGTTTTGTTTGGTTATCTTGCAATCCCGAGATAATCGTCTCCATGCTCCAAATCCATTTTAAAGCCATTTTTAAGGCATTTCGCGCATACATGAAATGAACACATTTTTCTCCAAAACTATAACAGATGCAAGCTTGTCCTGTTTGGTGGAGATGATATTTAATAAAATAAGTAGAAATCCACTAAAATTTTTGTTTGGTTATCTTGCAATCCCGAGATAATCGTCTCCATGCTCCAAATCCATTTTAAAGCCATTTTTAAGGCATTTCGCGCATACATGAAATGAACACATTTTTCTCCAAAACTATAACAGATGCAAGCTTGTCCTTTTTGGTGGAGATGATATTTAATAAAATAAGTAGAAATCCACTAAAAGTTTTGTTTGGTTATCTTGCAATCCCGAGATAATCGTCTCCATGCTCCAAATCCATTTTAAAGCCATTTCAAAGGCATTTTGCGCATACTTGAAATGGACACATTTTTCTCCAAAACTATAACACATGCAAGCTTGTCCTGTTTGGTGGAGATGATATTTAATAAAATAAGTAGAAATCCACTAAAAGTTTTGTTTGGTTATCTTGCAATCCCGAGATAATCGTCTCCATGCTCCAAATCTATTTTAAAGCCATTTTTAAGGCATTTCGCGCATACATGAAATGAACACATTTTTCTCCAAAACTATAACAGATGCAAGCTTGTCCTGTTTGGTGGAGATGATATTTAATAAAATAAGTAGAAATCCACTAAAATATTTGTTTGGTTATCTTGCAATCCCGAGATAATCGTCTCCATGCTCCAAATCCATTTTAAAGCCATTTTTAAGGCATTTCGCGCATACATGAAATGAACACATTTTTCTCCAAAACTATAACAGATGCAAGCTTGTCCTGTTTGGTGGAGATGATATTTAATAAAATAAGTAGAAATCCACTAAAAGTTTTGTTTGGTTATCTTGCAATCCCGAGATAATCGTCTCCATGCTCCAAATCCATTTTAAAGCCATTTCAAAGGCATTTTGCGCATACATGAAATGAACACATTTTTCTCCAAAACTATAACACATGCAAGCTTGTCCTGTTTGGTGGAGATGATATTTAATAAAATAAGTAGAAATCCACTAAAAGTTTTGTTTGGTTATCTTGCAATCCCGAGATAATCGTCTCCATGCTCCAAATCCATTTTAAAGCCATTTTTAAGGCATTTCGCGCATACATGAAATGAACACATTTTTCTCCAAAACTTTAACAGATGCAAGCTTGTCCTGTTTGGTAGAGATGATATTTAATAAAATAAGTAGAAATCCACTAAAAGTTTTGTTTGGTTATCTTGCAATCCCGAGATAATCGTCTCCATGCTCCAAATCCATTTTAAAGCCATTTTTAAGGCATTTCGCGCATACATGAAATGAACACATTTTTCTCCAAAACTATAACAGATGCAAGCTTGTCCTGTTTGGTGGAGATGATATTTAATAAAATAAGTAGAAATCCACTAAAAGTTTTGTTTGGTTATCTTGCAATCCCGAGATAATCGTCTCCATGCTCCAAATCCATTTTAAAGCCATTTTTAAGGCATTTCGCGCATACATGAAATGAACACATTTTTCTCCAAAACTATAACAGATGCAAGCTTGTCCTGTTTGGTGGAGATGATATTTAATAAAATAAGTAGAAATCCACTAAAAGTTTTGTTTGGTTATCTTGCAATCCCGAGATAATCGTCTCCATGCTCCAAATCCATTTTAAAGCCATTTTTAAGGCATTTCGCGCATACATGAAATGAACACATTTTTCTCCAAAACTATAACAGATGCAAGCTTGTCCTGTTTGGTGGAGATGATATTTAATAAAATAAGTAGAAATCCACTAAAAGTTTTGTTTGGTTATCTTGCAATCCCGAGATAATCGTCTCCATACTCCAAATCCATTTTAAAGCCATTTTTAAGGCATTTCGCGCATACATGAAATGAACACATTTTTCTCCAAAACTATAACAGATGCAAGCTTGTCCTGTTTGGTGGAGATGATATTTAATAAAATAAGTAGAAATCCACTAAAATTTTTGTTTGGTTATCTTGCAATCCCGAGATAATCGTCTCCATGCTCCAAATCCATTTTAAAGCCATTTTTAAGGCATTTCGCGCATACATGAAATGAACACATTTTTCTCCAAAACTATAACAGATGCAAGCTTGTCCTTTTTGGTGGAGATGATATTTAATAAAATAAGTAGAAATCCACTAAAAGTTTTGTTTGGTTATCTTGCAATCCCGAGATAATCGTCTCCATGCTCCAAATCCATTTTAAAGCCATTTCAAAGGCATTTTGCGCATACTTGAAATGGACACATTTTTCTCCAAAACTATAACACATGCAAGCTTGTCCTGTTTGGTGGAGATGATATTTAATAAAATAAGTAGAAATCCACTAAAAGTTTTGTTTGGTTATCTTGCAATCCCGAGATAATCGTCTCCATGCTCCAAATCCATTTTAAAGCCATTTTTAAGGCATTTCGCGCATACATGATATGAACACATTTTTCTCCAAAACTATAACAGATGCAAGCTTGTCCTGTTTGGTGGAGATGATATTTAATAAAATAAGTAGAAATCCACTAAAAGTTTTGTTTGGTTATCTTGCAATCCCGAGATAATCGTCTCCATGCTCCAAATCCATTTTAAAGCCATTTTTAAGGCATTTCGCGCATACATGAAATGAACACATTTTTCTCCAAAACTATAACAGATGCAAGCTTGTCCTGTTTGGTGGAGATGATATTTAATAAAATAAGTAGAAATCCACTAAAATTTTTGTTTGGTTATCTTGCAATCCCGAGATAATCGTCTCCATGCTCCAAATCCATTTTAAAGCCATTTTTAAGGCATTTCGCGCATACATGAAATGAACACATTTTTCTCCAAAACTATAACAGATGCAAGCTTGTCCTGTTTGGTGGAGATGATATTTAATAAAATAAGTAGAAATCCACTAAAAGTTTTGTTTGGTTATCTTGCAATCCCGAGATAATCGTCTCCATGCTCCAAATCCATTTTAAAGCCATTTTTAAGGCATTTCGCGCATACATGAAATGAACACATTTTTCTCCAAAACTATAACAGATGCAAGCTTGTCCTGTTTGGTGGAGATGATATTTAATAAAATAAGTAGAAATCCACTAAAAGTTTTGTTTGGTTATCTTGCAATCCCGAGATAATCGTCTCCATGCTCCAAATCCATTTTAAAGCCATTTTTAAGGCATTTCGCGCATACATGAAATGAACACATTTTTCTCCAAAACTATAACAGATGCAAGCTTGTCCTGTTTGGTGGAGATGATATTTAATAAAATAAGTAGAAATCCACTAAAAGTTTTGTTTGGTTATCTTGCAATCCCGAGATAATCGTCTCCATTCTCCAAATCCATTTTAAAGCCATTTTTAAGGCATTTCGCGCATACATGAAATGAACACATTTTTCTCCAAAACTATAACAGATGCAAGCTTGTCCTGTTTGGTGGAGATGATATTTAATAAAATAAGTAGAAATCCACTAAAAGTTTTGTTTGGCTATCTTGCAATCCCGAGATAATCGTCTCCATGCTCCAAATCCATTTTAAAGCCATTTTTAAGGTATTTCGCGCATACATGAAATGAACACATTTTTCTCCAAAACTATAACAGATGCAAGCTTGTCCTGTTTGGTGGAGATGATATTTAATAAAATAAGTAGAAATCCACTAAAAGTTTTGTTTGGTTATCTTGCAATCCCGAGATAATCGTCTCCATGCTCCAAATCCATTTTAAAGCCATTTTTAAGGCATTTCGCGCATACATGAAATGAACACATTTTTCTCCAAAACTATAACAGATGCAAGCTTGTCCTGTTTGGTGGAGATGATATTTAATAAAATAAGTAGAAATCCACTAAAATTTTTGTTTGGTTATCTTGCAATCCCGAGATAATCGTCTCCATGCTCCAAATCCATTTTAAAGCCATTTTTAAGGCATTTCGCGCATACATGAAATGAACACATTTTTCTCCAAAACTATAACAGATGCAAGCTTGTCCTGTTTGGTGGAGATGATATTTAATAAAATAAGTAGAAATCCACTAAAAGTTTTGTTTGGTTATCTTGCAATCCCGAGATAATCGTCTCCATGCTCCAAATCCATTTTAAAGCCATTTTTAAGGCATTTCGCGCATACATGAAATGAACACATTTTTCTCCAAAACTATAACAGATGCAAGCTTGTCCTGTTTGGTGGAGATGATATTTAATAAAATAAGTAGAAATCCACTAAAAGTTTTGTTTGGTTATCTTGCAATCCCGAGATAATCGTCTCCATGCTCCAAATCCATTTTAAAGCCATTTTTAAGGCATTTCGCGCATACATGAAATGAACACATTTTTCTCCAAAACTATAACAGATGCAAGCTTGTCCTGTTTGGTGGAGATGATATTTAATAAAATAAGTAGAAATCCACTAAAAGTTTTGTTTGGTTATCTTGCAATCCCGAGATAATCGTCTCCATTCTCCAAATCCATTTTAAAGCCATTTTTAAGGCATTTCGCGCATACATGAAATGAACACATTTTTCTCCAAAACTATAACAGATGCAAGCTTGTCCTGTTTGGTGGAGATGATATTTAATAAAATAAGTAGAAATCCACTAAAAGTTTTGTTTGGCTATCTTGCAATCCCGAGATAATCGTCTCCATGCTCCAAATCCATTTTAAAGCCATTTTTAAGGTATTTCGCGCATACATGAAATGAACACATTTTTCTCCAAAACTATAACAGATGCAAGCTTGTCCTGTTTGGTGGAGATGATATTTAATAAAATAAGTAGAAATCCACTAAAAGTTTTGTTTGGTTATCTTGCAATCCCGAGATAATCGTCTCCATGCTCCAAATCCATTTTAAAGCCATTT